>NW_022599115.1:0-1182 GCF_009176505.1 Sitodiplosis mosellana | reverse complement strand
AACTCAGCGAGTGTACGTTTGTTTTCATTGGATGCTCCCAAGAAATTGGTACCGTTGTCGGAAAACAAATCGTGACAAAACCCTCGTCTTGCGATGAAACGGTCGAGCGCATGCAAGAATGTTTGAGCGGTCAAATCGCCGGCAGCTTCCAAGTGAACTGCTTTGGTGACCATGCATGTAAATACGGCCACATATCCCTTGTATGACGATTGGCCTCGACCTTTTGATGCACGAATGTCGAATGGGCCAGCATAATCAACGATAGATGCGGCGAATGGACGAGTTTGCTCGTTTAAACGATGAGCAGGTAACGAGCCCATCAATTGTTGTGATAAAGTCGGGTTGTGTTTGAAACACACGACGCATTTGTTGATGAGATTGCGGGCGAATGTGCGCACGTTCAAAATCCAAAAATTCTGTCTGATTTGGTTTACGGTCAATTGCGGGCCGCCGTGCAATGTGAGCTGATGATAAAATTTAACGATTAACCATGCTAGCCGACTCTTTGATGGAAGGATGATTGGAAATTTTTCGTTGAACGGCATGAAAGCGTTTTGTAAACGGCCGTTGACGCGTAGCAAATCATTTTCATCAAGAAATGGATTGAGTTTATAGATTTTGCTGGATCGGTCGATCGATTTTTGTTGACGGATTGAATGTAATTCGGCCGAAAATTCGAGGGACTGCACCCATCGTACGATGCAATTCTCGCTGGTTTGAATTTCAGCGACGGTGAGGGGATCGACTCGTTTGATTAATTCATTGACTGAATGGGATAGTCTCGATTTTGGCAGTTTGAGTTTGATTGAACGTTGTACGTTATGCACAAAGCGAATGGCGTAGGCGATCGAACGTCGTAAGCGATTGAAATTTGAAAATCGTTGCATTATTGATTCGATGCGTGGCGTTTCGTTGATTGTGACGTTGACAGACTTGAATTTCGATCGAAGCTCTTTTTTGTCGTCGGAGGCCAGATCAAATTTAGAAATTGGCCATTGAGATTCAGGTAAGGAAAGAAAACTTGGCCCTTTCCACCACAAAGTTGAGTCACGTAATTGAGTGACGTTTAAACCTCTGCTATTGCAATCAGCAGGATTTTGTTTTGATTCGATGTGACGCCACTGTTCAATTTCCGTGAAGGATAAAATGTGATGAATACGATTGAAAACAAATGTCGTCCAA
>NW_022599114.1:0-3148 GCF_009176505.1 Sitodiplosis mosellana | reverse complement strand
TGGCTCAAAATTTCGCGCCCGATCGCGCTCTCCCACGACTTTGAATGCTTCTGCATCTTTGTCTTTGGATTGAAATTGAATGCGCTGTGAAATGAAATCGGATTATTCATTCAAAGCATGTATACGAGCGTAAAGAAATCATTTGCCGGCGAATTGACGAAAAAAATTGGTGACTGTAACCGTGAATGTATCGATTCGCGCGACATAGTATTTTTGGTCGTGCTCTCGCACAGCTGATATGATGTGTAAACGACATACACACAACGCATTTACAATGGAATCATACAGAACCAGTTGCGACGGCGGTGATTGAAAAAAAAACAAATTCGCTCAATGTAAAACAACGCTTCGTCCGATGCATATTTATTATGAAACCAGCTTCGATTAATATTTTGTCTAATCCACGTGGTAATACTTGGCCTACTATTTTTCGCAGTTTTCCCGTAAAAGGATCTTTGTTCGACATGTTTCAGCGTTGAATTGACAGCTGACACTGGCATTCGTGTAGATTCATGCATTCGCAACGCTCCCATATAAAATGTATGTGAACATTCGCGCCGCATTCGCAGCGCATTCGCGTGATACTCGCATTCGAATGTTTACGAATGCCACTGCGAATGCTTCCATACATTTTATATGGGAGCGTTGCGAATGCTTGCTTTAAAATACGAATAAAGTCATTTTTTTCCGAAACGTAGAACGTTTTCGAATACTCATTAGCCCCTAGTGATCTTCATAAACATTCGATGACTCACAAAAAAGAACTGCCGAATGTTTGTTCGAAATGTGGTGAAAGATTCGCCACTCCAAAAGATAAGCAAACGCATGAATCGGATTGTCAACGTAAATCGATCAGATGCGCAATTTGCAGCAAACAATTCGTCAAACAGATGAAACTAAATCGTCATTTGTCATCAGCACACAGCGACCAATTTCCATTCCAATGCTCCAAGTGCTTCGGAGGATACGCAACCGAAGAAGCAAAAGAAATTCATGAAGATAGCTGTGGCTACCGTCAGTATCAATGCCATTTGTGCAAAGAGTATTGTCGAGACAAAGATGCTCTGAAGTATCACATGCGAAAAGATCACACCGGAGAGCGGATTCAATGCAAGGTGTGTGCAGCAAGCTTTGCCACCAAAGGAAATGCCAATCAACACATGAAAACAGTTAACCGCTTGAAGAAGTGATAAATCAAGTATCCCATAGATTTACGACGGGCAAAGAAAAGGACTCAACACCATGTGGCCGATCGAGTGGAACTGCTGCCAGCGAAGAGCCTATGGGTGACGCAATCGATGTGCAACTACCGCTTCCAGTCGATAGTGGGAAGAATCGGAATGGAAGCTCCAAAAGACGAAACAAACGAACGATTCCCAGGAATAAAGCGGCCAAAAAGCAAAAGAAGCACAAATGCTATGTGTGCAATCATTTGGCAAGTTGCAAGTCTAACCTCAAAATACACTTGCGAATCCACACTGGAGAAAAGTCGTTTCAGTGTGATGTTTGTTTGAAGTCCTTTGCACAAAAAAGTGATCTGAACCGTCATAAGAAAACGCATGGCCAATTTCGTTGTTCAAAATGTAATCAAGGATTTGAACAAGTATCAGTCAAGATCGATCATGAAAGACTATGCGATCCCCAGCAATTCGAATGCGATATTTGCGGATATAGAACAATCAACAAACCACATTTGATAAGACATATGCGGGTTCACACCGGGGAAAAGCCGTTCGGGTGCTCAATTTGTTCCAAATCGTTTACAAGCAATGCTCATCTCCGGAATCATTCAATGGCGCACAAAGATGAACTGCCGAATGATTGTTCGAAATGTGGTCGACGATTCGCCACTCCAGAAGATAAGCAAACGCATGAATTGCGTTGTCAACGTAAATCGATCAGATGCGCAATTTGCAGCAAACAATTCGTCCAACAGTTCAAACTGAATCAGCATTTGTCAACAACGCACAGCGATCAATTCCCGTTTCAATGCTCCAAATGCTTCGGAGGATATGCAACCGAAGATGCAAAAGAGGTTCATGAAGATAGCTGTGGCTGGCGTCAGTATCAATGCCATTTGTGCAAAGAGCATTCTCGTTCCAAACAGGAGTTGAAGCTTCACATGCGAAAAGATCACACCGGAGAACGGATTCAATGCAAAGTGTGTGCAGCAAGCTTTACTCGTAAAAGTCATGCCAATCAACACATGAAAACAGTTCACCGTTTGAAGAAGAAATAAGTCACGCATCCCATAGATTCATTAAAACGTAGTTAAGATTGAAATCTATTCCAACAGCAATAACAGCATTAACAAATTCAGACAGACTTCCATTCTAAGATTTTTTTGATATTTTTTAACATAAAAACACATTAATACCACTTTAGATTTGAACTCCGTTTTTGAATGGAACAAACCGGAAAAAATTTGAATAAATATAAAAAAGACGAAGAAGTCTCCTTAGTCACGTAGAATGTTGTTTTGGATTTCTGAGTTCATTTTCGCAGCATCTTTTGACTTTATTGAGACAAACGAGTGGTTTTTGACGTAAAATGGATTGCATTGACAAAACCAACTCTGCAAGTCATCGAAAAAAGAAATTGTACATTTTTAGGATAATGTTCCATCTTTAAGGTGCGGCGTTCATAATTCCTATTATTCAATTGTTTGATTTGGTTTGAATCGATTTCTAACCATTTTTCCGCTTCTTGCTGAATCTTCGGAAAATATCACCATATTTCGGATATTTTCCATCAAACCTGGTCTAAAAATGGCAGAATTTGATTATTATTTTCTTTCAACACCAAATCATTTGTTATTGTAATTGCGTGCCATATCGGTTCCGGTCTTCTTTCGACTCCACTTCATCCTGATCGAAGTAGGCAAAAAGCATATTATTTCAGGAAATAATCGAATTGATTTCAGTAACAAATGCAAACATATTTATGAAATGTCCGAGGGGCGTGCAACAGTGTGAGAGTGCTGAAGAGAGAAGCAAGTATTCGCACATGTCTTAACGTAGTTTTCATCATTATTACATGTCACACGCTTTGAAATCAGTTTAATTATCGATGAACACCGCACTAATACTTCAATCCGTTCGATTGCGAGTAAAACACATACACGCACACGCCGCTTCGTCAACGTCAA
>NW_022599113.1:0-9949 GCF_009176505.1 Sitodiplosis mosellana | reverse complement strand
ACTTGATTTATGATGAATTGACGTTGGTAGGTTTGAGAAACCTAACAGATTGATTGTGAAACAGATCACTGAATATAGAGAGTATTTGGATCCACTGCGAAAAAGTTCGTCTTACTACGGTAAGACCATTTATTTATTTACTGTTTTTACACGATTTTCCCATGGTAAGTGATGTTAAATGGTGTTATAACACGATGGTCGACCATGATGGACTTCATACCATTTCTACATAAGTATAGTCAATATGGGTATCACATGAAAGGTCTTGGAACGAAGATGAACATAAATACCATCCGGGTCCTTCATGGTTATGGTAACATCACTTAACTGCATTTTTTTTATATGAATAGTTGGCATGTCTGTCATAGAGTTTTAGAATGGAAATGGAGGTGGACATGGACACTATATCTATCTATCATGTTCAAGTTAACACTATTTTTCATCATTCACGACTGACTTTCTCAAATATCCCAAATCCAATGAAACATGCAACCATATGATTGAAAAAAATTCAAAGCCATACTGATCTCCATAAAAATCCAAACATACTTTAAAATAAGAAAAATTGCAACATTCTATCCAAGTGATCTATATTTTACATTCTACCGAAAAAGTGCGGAAAAGTTCGTTTTACATGGTGAAACATTTTATTTTTTATGTTTTCCAAGACATGTCATTCAAATCGCACTAACAAATTATAACAACGACATCAAATACGATTATCTTTGTATTAGTTGTAGAAATAATAAACATTCGAAGATTTTCATTTAGAAATACCAAGATTTTATGAATATTTACAATTTTTCTTGTATTTTTTATGTACAGTGTCAAATTGACATTGTAGCAACGGATACGTGATTTTATTGGAAGAGCGGACAAGGGTTAAACGAAAAAAAAAAAAATTTCCTCCTCGAACTCGAGTCCACACGCTCATGAGTCTGCTTTCCCACCTACGCGCTGATTTTGCTTTATTCAAAAAGGCGACAATGCTGGTTTTTAACTACAACATTTCATGTTTCATTTTCTTTGGCTCAATACACACCACTTTGTGTTGGTTGGTTTTGTTGAAAAAAAAATTTCGGAGACAAAACAACTGATATCAAATAGAAAAAACTTCTTTCGAGGTAATTCCTCGTGATTTTAAAAAATCATTTCGGAGCGATTTAGATTTGCTTTTTTTGCATTCTTCCAACTCATTTCAGAATCGCTTCGTAATGATTTTTTAAAATTGATATCAGCTGTTTTGTATTCGCTTTCGTCACGAGGAATTACTTCGAAAGAAGTTTTTTTATTTGATTTCAAATATCAAATAAATTTATCCGATATTTTTCATGCGTTGTGTTGTTCTGACGCATTCGTAGTACATAAACGAAACATCAGCTGTTGTATTGGCAGCCAGCTATTCGTCGCAGGAATGAGATTTTTGTTTTGTTCATTTACCGATATTTGTGAACAAGTCTGCCACTGTGTCACTACATAGCAAATATAGTTCATAAGAAATGTGCAGATACGAAAATGATCGCCAATTAGTTTTACATTGCCAATACATTAGTTATGGAGATTTTTGTTTTGTTTATTTTTTGTTGTTTGTAAACAAATCTGCATATCTTTTTGCATTGTCTCTACACACTTCTTATGGACTATATATACTATGTAGTGACACAGTGGCAGAATTGTTGACAAATAACGGTAAATGAACAAAACGAAAATCTCATTCCAGCAATAAATAGCTGGCAAATACGTTAGAAAAACACGACGCATCAAAAATATCGGATAAATTTATTTGATATTTGAAATTTATATAAATAAATTTATGTGCAACCAACCTCTGTATTCTTTTGATGTGGTTTCGTAGTTCGCTGGTCTTTTTCAAATTGTCTGTTTCATGCTGATTGATTTTTAGATGGTATGTTGCGGGGTTGTGTTCCAAAATGATGGTTGTGGCGTATGCAATCGAGAAAATGCCACAGGAACATCCATCTGGTTGCAACGTTGCCGGTTCGATGAATTGATACTGTGCTCCGGGGTAAAGGCGAGTGGGGATGTTTCGTTGATATACGTCCAATCTTTTGCCATGATGTCCCTCCCCGTGTAGACTGTCATAAATTTTCAACGATTTTCAGCATAGATATAGTGAACTGTGGTGTAATGGCCAAGAAAGCTGGCCTGACCGCTGTATATTATTTGAAGATCGTCTCGATCGGCTAGAAGTCGTTTATATCGCTCTTGTTTTCGTTCATAGCAGACTGGATGCATGTTGAATGGTATGGTTCTGTTTGCGTTCACCAAATTTATAATGAACATATCGATTGACAAATCATTTAAGAATTCTGTTTCAACAATTTGATTTGTGATTGATTCTAGATCTGTATCCTTTGTAGTTTCACACAAGTCTTCGATTTCGTAGTAAAATCCATCCTCTTCCAACTAGGGAAAATCCACATTGTTGAGAATAAATGAGAATTCAAAGACGCTATCACAAAAAGGTAGGTTAGCGGGTGCTAGGTTGTTCCTGGGCCCCGTTTAATTTGATGAAATAAATCGAGTGGGAGTGATAAAATCCACCTGGGAGCCTATTTTGGGTACCTCCCGAAAAAAAGTTCGATTTTTTGAAGGTTTTTCATAGGCCCATGTCGTGTGTAAAAGTATTGTAATCACTCCAAAACCTAGGTACCCCAAAAAAACAATTTTTCTATCCATTTTCGGCACCAGAAAGCACGATACAGTGGTTATTTTGCTATGATAATGTGGGTGTGTCGTACCCTGTACGCTGTACGCAAAAATTTGTTAGCACCATTGCTCAAATACTAGAATAGGAAATGAAATTCTGCAAGTACCAAACGTTTGTGCTTCGTTAGACTTGGAAACCATTAGATTTCCAGCCACCCCAGATGTACCCTAGGATACCTAGCCTATGAAAAACCTTCAAAAAATCGAACTTTTGTTCGGGAGGTACCCAAAATAGGCTACCCAGGTGGGTTTTATCATGCCCACCCGATTTATTTCATCAAAATAATAGGGGCCCAGGAACAACCTAGCACCCTCTAACCCACCTTTTTGGTATTAAATCGGTATGTTAGTTTAAAATTCCTTGAAAAATCGAACTTTTGTTCGGGAGGTTCCCAAAATAGGCTCCCAAGTGAATTTTATCACTCCCACTCGATTTATTTCATCAGATTAATGAGGACCCAGGAACAACTTAGCACCCGCTAACCAGAGCGATCAACGAGCGCTCATTCGTTCGTTCGTATGCGAACATGTTCGTTTGTTTGTTCGTTCGTAGAATTTACGAACATGTTCGTTCGTTCGTTCGTTCGTTCGTTCGTTCGTTCGTTCGTAGAATCTACGAACATGTTCGTTTGTTCGTTCGTTCGTTCGTTCGTAGAATCTAATTAACCTTAAGTACGTACTTAACATACTTGAGTTTAATTACGTGACTTGAGACGTACTTAAACTCCCTTAAGTACTTACTTAGCATACTTGTTAACATACGTACTTAAGTCTCGTATTTAAGCTTAAGTATGTTAAGTACATACTAAAGTATGTTAAGTGTTCAGGAATGAACAATAATAATAATTGGAAATATGAGGTCAATACATGCGCTATATGCAGTTGTCAGCAAATTCATGCGTAATAAGTTTTATGTTATGTTTTCTTTGTTTACAAAAATTGTAGCACTTTGTACATTTGTCATATTTGAGTAACATATTGAAATCAATTAAATTAAAACCTTCAACTTAAACGAACGCGTTTTATTTAGTTCCCCTTTGTAATGATTCAATAGTTTCTCTGTTGAACATTAATGGTCCTTCGATTTTTTGAACAACGACGAAAGTTTTAACGACGAAAAATTTATAAAAAGTGATTTAACGAAAAACTACGACGACGATTTAACGAATTATTTCAAATTTGATAAAGTAAACGAAAACGAAACCGGAGTCAAAATGGCAATGAGTCAAGAAGATTTCGAAATACGCGTGGACGAGCAGAATAAAAGAAAAGAGAATTTTGCTGCGTTCAAAAGTGATTATGAAAAGGAAAAAAGTGCAAAAAAAATGATGTGCAGTTTTTTGAAAAGAAATTAGAAAGACTGCAAATGTGGTGGTTGGAATACGACAAGACCAACACAGAATTGCAAGGAGTTCAGCTAGATGATGAAGATAAAGAACTAGATTACTTCAAGAATGGTGAATTTGCGACTTTGAAAAAAGAATACAAAGATTTGCGGATATTTTGGACGCAAAGCAAACAGCGGCAACCGCATCGTTATCGGCAATAGCATCATCATCGTCACCAAAAAGATTAGTGAAAAGTCGACCATCAGTGTACGGCAAGAGAAGCTGCAACATTGTCAATGTATTGGAAGACAATGGTGATGAAAATGATTCTGTTCAGGTTCAGCAAGCCGAACAAGAGATGGCACCTGCAGAGGTGCGGGTGTTTAAATTTCAAGTGAATGAAATTAAATTGTTAATAAGTGAAATTAACAGTCAAAGTGAAGCATCGATTGGCATGGCCAGCGCTCAATTGGATATGCTGAAAACCAGTTGGGGCGAGCTGCGTTCATCATATCGGGCCCTAGTCGCTTCTGAATATTCAGTTTTTTGTGAAGAATTTAAAATCAATGAATTGCAAAGTGATTACGTGGCTGTAAGCGGAAAGTTAATAGAAATCGTAAAAAATAAACCTGAGAACTTGAACGCGAGCCTGCCCAAGTTGAAATTGCCTGAATTCGATGGAACAACATCGTGGCAAGCATTTCGTGAATTGTTCGATGAAATTGTTCACAACAACAAGAATTTATCGGACAAAACGAAGGCTCAATATCTGAAAGCGGTATTGACGGGAGAAGCGGCCACGGTTATGAGTCGTTTGGGAGCGAACGAAGAAAATTACCAAGCGATTTACGAGGCGCTCGTGAAGCGCTATCACAATAAAAGAAAACTGGTAAATGAGTTAATAGGAAAACTCATGACCATTCCGAAGCAAACGTTTGAATCGAGTGCATCGCTTCGCAATCTACATGATGTGACTGCCGAGTGTATAACTGCGATTTCCAATTTAAATGTGTGCACCAAAAATTGGGATCCGATCATTGTGTATATTTTGACGCAAAAGCTACATAAAAACACAGTGCTCGATTATGAAAGCAAGCTCGCCGATGTGCGTGAGTTGCAGTCACTAAAGCAATTCTTAAGTTACATTGAAAGCCGTTTTATGGCATTGTTGGCAACTGAAAACAGTGAAAAACCGGTAGAAAAGTTTAGTGAAAAAAACTACGAAAAAACGACGAAAAAAGAAACGGTTCCATTCGGGTGTACATATTGCGGAAAGCAGCATTCTGTGTATAAGTGCGATGAATTTTCAGCAATGAGTACACAAAAACGTTACGATTGGGCAAAAGAGAAGAAGATTTGTTATGTATGCCTGCAATTTCATCGCCAAGGGGAGTGTAAAAGCAAATTTCCTCAATGTAAAATATGTAACAAAAAACATAACACGCTATTACATTTGGAAATGAAAAAAGAAAAAACAAAAAGCAACGAATCGACGGTTAATGTGAATTGTGCTGTGGCTACAAAAGATGAAGATAACTTGTTGGCCACTGCGATTGTACGAGTGTTGCCTGAGAACGGTGATAAAATCGCTTTACGCGCGCTAATCGATCAAAGGCTCTCAGGGTGCAATGCTCACTGAAGAGGCACTTCAAAAACTACATCTACCAGTGGAAAAAGTGAGAGCTGGTGTTGATGGATTTACTGGCGCTCAAAGTCAATCGAAAAAACGTGTAAGTCTTGAAGTATACTCACGTTTTTCCAATGAATATGTTTTACGCACACGCGCGTTGGTGTTCAAAAAGATCACCAGCTTGGCTGTTTTCAAAGGAGATTTGAAACAGTATACACATCTCCAAAATTTGTTGTATCCCAATAAACGTCGACTGGCTGAAATAAGGCCCGTTCTAACGTTGATGATTTCAGTACGCCCAACGGTAATACTTACTGTCTTTTTCACCTAATTTACTGTAAGATCGGGTGAAAATTCTACTATGAGTTACACCCAATTAACACCCAATCATATCCAAACTATACCCAAACCATACTCAAATTACACAGTACGACAGGTGTTTTTTTTATTTTGTCCCTGGCGAGATATTTGAAGGGCTGAAAGAGGGCCTCAAATCATGAAGAACTGCATCATTACTTTTTAAAAGTTGGTAAGGTTTTGTCGTTTTCAGATATTTTTCGTTTCCAGTGTACAAGTCATTATCAAATGAAATGGCATGCCATTTAATCCCACTCCTAGTGGTTTTATAAAACGTATACGTATATGATTACTTCTACAAAAATGTTCAGTGGACAATTCTACATGGAAATATATTTCCAAACTGTTTATGTAGTGATAAAATTGAATGAAATGGGTTACGAATCGCTTTACCAATCACTGTATTTTTAAGGTTTGGTCTCCATCGGAACTCTCCACATGCCTATATCTGAATACAAGGCGTCAGAAAAATATCACAAACTCGAAATTGTCGATATTTTCATATGTCAATAAAATTGTGAAATAAAAAAAATCTGGTAGTTCTCAAAAATTCAAAATTCTTATTTTAATCATGATTAAATCCCAGTGCACTGGGTTAAAGTATACTATAACTATTACATTAATAGTCCTAAAATTATTGAACAATAACTGAATTATTGACCAATAAGTGAACATTAATTTTGGCCTTCAGTTTCGAAAATTCATGGATATTGGCAAAACTGAATGCCAATTGGCATTTGCCACAGGAGTGGACACGGTTTTCATAAGAAAGGCAATCAATTTCCCACGTACGTGTGTCGTCTTTGCACATTTTCATGGGTATGTCAAATGAAATGGCAATGCGGACGTTATGAAAAACCATACCACGTGATAGCGCATCTGTGCAGATAAGTAACTTGCCTTTTCCCTTCAGAAACCCTTGAAGAATCTCTTCACGATCAGCAAGCTCCATATCACCCGAATGCATTACCACGTCATGGTCCTTTTTTAAATTTTGAAAAAGTAATTCTGCATTTTTTTTTTCATTGCAGAACACAATGGCTTGATCACCTGATTTCATTAAATTTACCATTTCATTGAAATACACCAGTTTAGTATGTGCATTAACGACGCGGCAGTAATGCTTGATAGCATTAGTACCCAGACGTGCATGCACAACTTTCGTATCGGTCGATTGATACGTTTTCATAGGGGCCTTGGCCAATCCATTCACGTACATATGATTGCAATGCATTGTCTGCAATCTTATACACAACTTCTCTTTTATCGCTGTGGATAAGTAGATCAGACGGGTTTTATTCAACCGGTCGACAAATTCATGAATTTTCGAGGTAGTGAATGTCATGTCACCATCGTCTAAAAATAATGTTGAGAGATGGTCAAGATTTATGTTGCGAAGTTCAACTAGGCGAATTATATCATGTGGAGTCCCAACGATGATTTTGAAACGTTCCAAATTCGCTGGTCCAACTGAGCCTGTCACCAACCCGACATCGATGGCCTTGATGGTATTGCCGGCAATGGCTTTCAGAATTTTGCGTATCAGGTAGAATAACTGTACCGCAGCGTCCGAATTGATGCAAAAATAAATTGATTGCAGTACGGGGAACGGATTCAGCTCAATCGCCATCGCCGTTATTGCCGCTGTAGTCTTACCGCTACCCCGTGGCGCCAGAACGCACATGTGCCCGTAAACGTTTCTTTGAATATTGCGAAACATCCACTCCTATAAATGCACAAGATGAGAATATATTAGCCTATAGTCACGACTCAAAGAATCAGCGGAAAATTCTAAAAAACAAGTTTTCACACGTGTAGATGTAGCATTTGGCTTGATCTAGTAATTAGCTTACCGAATTCGGATTTCACTTGAAACCAAAATGTTTTGGCAACTAACGAATGGCTAAATCCAGTCAAATGCTGCATTTACGCGTGTGAAGACAAATCCGCTGATTTATTTATAATCGGAATGATCTCCGACAGTTCACATACCTGCATAGGTATGTTTCGAATATTTGAACCAATTGCGCTCAAAGCAGTTGATATACGTCGCTCGCGGGCCCGTTCGGAACTCTCATCCATTTGCTTTAAGAACAGTGGGCACGTTGACAAATCGGTGTAGCCTAACGGTGGCAAACCATCCTCACCCAAATCAATATTTGATACCCAGACTACGTGACACATCAAATTGGGCTCCAGGGAATTGTATGCGACACCGTCAAACATTTTGTAGAATTCCTCAGCCGATCCGCTCGAACGGAATCTATTAGGAGAGAAAAAAGTATGAAAAATGGAGATAAAAACGTGGAATTCACGAAAGATCTCGAAAAAACGATAACATGTTTGAACAATTTTGCCAAAAACGATTGCATTTAGAAATAAATTGAGAATATGAAGAAAACGTGACTGAAATATCGACCATGGTCGATGCATTTAGTGCCAATGATGGCTCGACGAAGTTTCCATTGAATTCAATTCTTAAATGGGAAAAGAGATGCAGTGACAGTTGTTTATTGAGGCGCTCATCACGTCTATGCAAAGTCATGACTGCCATATTACTTTTTTTATCCAGAGAGTATACTAAGCAGATAAAATTTTAAGCGTTTCGAACAAGTGACATACATATGTCACAAGATTGCAATCTTTTTGTCAGATGAGCACCGAAAACTGTGAAAATTCCCACCAAAAAGTCTGAAGAGGATGCATGCATCAACATTCGTTACAAATCTGTTGATCTATGAATAGATATACCATGGTATACAACACGATACAACGATGGATGTATTCTCAAAATAATTCTTCGATACTTACTCAATCAAAACCATCAATTGATCTTGTGTACACCATGGATGGAATGCTTTATAGCGAATAATGCGAACGTGTTGAATGGTCAGATGGCATGGTGCAACAAATTTCAGAATATCCTTAGATTTCAGTTTTGCTGGAACGGTCGATAAACATAGCATTTTCGATACATCGTCGGTGATGTTGGTTGGTTCGCTGCAAAAAAGACAAACGCATGTATTAATTGCAATTAATCTCAAATCAAAAAATATATTCCATCGTGTTGCCTCATATTCTGATCTATTTTGTTTCTCTATAGGGAAATAGCTGTCAAACTTACTCTTTCCTATAAATATTAATGATGCCTTTAGTGATCTCAACGAATGGATAACCGTAGAAAAAATCAATTTCATCCAAGCCAGTTTTGGCAGTTTCATCGGTCATTGGTGTTGTTTGCTGTGATACGAACGGTAAAATCTGACATGCGATCTAGCTTCACATAAGAATTGGGAATTTTCTTTTCCATTGATTCACGTTGATATGACACTATAATGAACAAACAAAAATATCATCTTGTGTATTCTTTAAAAAATATATATATTCAGGCTTGATTTTTTGACGCATGCGTATATACTTACAGTTATTCGAATTATCCTTCTTGGAGTGTATTTTATTGACAATTGTCCTTTTAAAAGGATGATATAATTTTTTTAATTCACTTTAGTTCTTCAAACACAATTCATCTACCTCTTAGCAGTGCAAATGGCGTATTAAAATAAGTTATGGCTTTGTCATTATGGCTGCTTTGTGGTGGATTGTGTCAAATGTCAAATGTCTAAAAGGGGACCAGTTTCTGTAGGTCTCCACGATTGGAATCGATATTTGTATTTTTTCCAAGGAAAATTGATAAATTTTAATTTTTTTGTTTTTTTCAAAGTTTTTTTTTTAAATTTAAGGAATTCTTTTGTTTTATTTTGTGTCCGAATTCTTGCAAGACATGTCGCTTTGAATAAACTCAATTCAGCGGAAACTCTGAACGCTCGAACAATATATCCCAAGTATACGTAGTCGAATTTTTCACTAGATGGCGTTGCTTGAAATCACTTGATAAGTTTCAAAT
>NW_022599112.1:0-13455 GCF_009176505.1 Sitodiplosis mosellana | reverse complement strand
AACACATGCGCACATCCTCTTTGCTCTATATTCGCGTGAATTTCTCGGCATTTCAGTAAGATATCAGACAGATTTATAGTTAGAAATGAAATTTTTTTCAGTTATTCACGAACCGAAATTTCTGTTTGTTCGTGTTCGGTTCGAACAAGCAAAATATTGTTCGTGTTCGTTTTATGTTCGATTCGAATTGTTTGAATCAAAAGAAAATCGTTCGTGTTCGTGAGCAGCTCTAGTGTAAACCAACTGTATGAATATTCGGAACGAGAGAAATGATAGATTTTAAATTAAAGAGAAAAGAATTCTGTATCAATTAATAGTGTTCACACAACGGAGCAATCGATATTCACACTTGCCGAAGCAAAAATAGCATTAGCGTATGCAATAAAATTCTAAGATTTAAATTGTTCATGTATTGATCCAAAGAGAATGAAATGAATGGTGAGAGTATATTTTCAAATTTATTTCTTCTGATTTTCAACGATTACGTTTTAAATTGTCCAGAGATGGCAGGCAAAACTAAGGTAGTGAATATTCCCGCTATTAGTGTTGGTTCATTTTGAAGTTTGTTATTGTAAACAAACCGCCGTTCACAATTTCACCATGTCATCAAATATGAATCTTTGCTTCGTTCGATGTTACAAACTGATGCCGGTTGCACATTCACATTGATCTGAGCATTTGGAAAGGCAAGTCATTTGTTGTGAATACTGTTCGATTTATAGTGATTGTTTTTTTCGTTTTTCGTTCAAATTAAGTAATTTAGTCAGGGTTTAGTGAAAATTGTGCGCAATTTCTCATGAATTTGTTCAATTTTTTTTATTTAATAGTTATTCATCATGGCCCGTGGAGCCTGTGGAGCTCGCGGTGGAAGCGATGAGAGGTTCACAACAGTGAAACTGGGTCTACGAAAGATCATCCAAGAACCGTATCAGCTGATTTTGACAACAGTGATTGGGGAAATGATCAACATGGCAACGCTACAGGTGAGCGGAATAAGAGAGTATAATTCATACTCCTACTCCTACTCCCATACAACCGGAAAATGAATATGTCTCGACATACTCTAATACTCATAGATACTCTTTGAGTATGAGAGTATATACTCAGAGTATATACTCTTTGATTTTGCGAGCGGCTTCAAAACAGCTTGTAATACGAGTAAAAATTGCAAATAATGAGTGTGAGCGAAACAGCATAAGATTTCGATGCTCGATTGTCTTCCATATAGGCCAATTCAATTGAATATAATATTATTAAATATTTACGCATGGAAATATCTCGAAAACGGCTGGGTAAATCGGCAAAACGGACCGTGGTGTCACTCCCGAAGGGAGTGTAAACACCCGGCTGGTTTAACGGCCTAGAATACAAATCCGGTGGAATTTCAGCTGATCGATGGATTCTCAGGATTTGACCTGATTCTAGCACTTCAGTTTCTTTGCGTTGTGGTAAAATTCCATACAAAACATAGGGAATATGACTTTACAGATGCACATAAAAAAGGAAGCACTGGAACCTGGTCAAATCCTGAGAATCCATGGATCAGCTGAAATTTCGCCGGATTTGTATTCTAGGCCATCAAACCAGTTGTTAACACTCCCTTCGGGATCGACACCACGGTCCATTTTGCCGATTTACCCAGCCGTTTTCGAGATATTTCCATGTGTAAATATTTAATAATATTATATTCTATTGAATTGGCCTATATGGAAAACAATCGAGCGCCGAAAACTTATGCTGTTTCGCTCACACTCATTATGTGCAATTTTTACTCGTATTACAAGCTATTTTGAAGCCGCTCGCAAAATCAAAGAGTATATACTCTGAGTATATACTCTCATACTCAAAGAGTATCTATGAGTATGAGAGTATGTCGAGACATACTCATTTTCAAAATGAGTGAGTATGAGAGTATATACTCGCGAATTGGCCCACCTGTAGGCAACGCTAATCTCACTCCTGGCATCGCTCTATTTTCTATATCTGGTAAGTTTTTTTTTTACATTTTCACTCTTTTCGCCATTTTGTACGACCATCTTGAACCGATTCGATTCATCCAAATTGAACAAAAAAAAAACCATTGTTTTTGTTAGGTTAATACGGCGGTCGATGATTTCAACAACGACTTTTTCAACTCCGATGGCGATGAAATCATCAAAATGTGCTTCCAAGGTGTGCTCCGGCAAAACTACACCAATGATCGAATGTTTATGGTCCCAGGTTTCCGGCAAATGGTTATCAACATTCTCGGCGAATGGTTTCCATGGCCAACGAACAGATTTTTCGGCAATACATTCAAATACCTGTACGAACAATATGCAAAAAACGTGCAAATCAACCTCAAAACGCATTGCGAACAGCGTTTGAGAAAGTTCTTCAAAATGCGTTGCTACGAATTGAACCACATGTGTCTGTGTGGAGATCTCGAGTTGGACGAATTATTCGATGGTGACGACATCAAAAATGCCATCAACTACATATACAAACAAGAGATTCAACGCGTGGCAATGCAAATGCCATACGGAAATTGGAAATACTTTTGGCGGAGCTGTATTGGATTGGAGCACCTTACAGACCAGATGATCCACACCCATTCAACATCAGAGAATTCGTTGAACTCAATTGGTTCCAAGCATTGCGCATGTTCGTTAATATACAGCGCGATATTCATAACTTTCACCTCTCGTTTGCCAATCTACGCCAAAGTTGGAATCTGTTCCGAAAATATCCGCTCTATGTGCAACAGCCAGAATTTCCAGAGCCGCCTGAAATCACCACCTTCACAGTCATTCCGAAGTGCACATTCCAGCGCCGACACGTGAAAATTGATACGAATGCATTGTACAATATTTTATGTGGCGTCAAGGCCAGAGAAGATGGTTTTCGACCGGATGAATTTAAAAGAATTGGAAGCTGGCGTTCGTATTTCAACATGGACGAAATCAACAAGCTGGTCAAGAATAAGAAGGAATTCGGCGATTCGATAATATCAGATGGTGTGTCAGCGTCGGTGTTCAAATTGCCGAAACAGAGCAAAACTGTTGCTGATGAAGAAGAGGCCGAAACCAAACGAAAATATTTCGCAAACGAATTCGCGTATGCATTGGGAATTGATCCAGGCATGCGAACCTTTATTGCGTCGGTCCGCCTCGATCTAAAGACCGGCGAAGAGGTAAGTATTTACAAACCGAAAAAAGGAAGAAGAAGAAGAAGAAGAAGTATTAATTCACTCGTGTTGCAATTTATTTTCAGACCAACGAGAAGATTTCGTTCAAACAATACCATCAGAAATCGAAACAAGATGCGCGCAACATTAAAGCAGAACGAATGACACGGGTCTTCACGTATGACGAACAAGCGGACCTCAAGCATATCGCCGCAGAGATTGGCCAGACACCATCGCCACGGAACATCTCTTGGTGCCAGTACATCGAACATCGCTTGCGAATGTCCCAATATGGTATCGCGGCATACAGTCAGAAAAACTATGCACGCTTACGTTTGGACAAACACATTGAATGGCGTCGTGCAATTGATCTCATCGCCGGTAAGCTGGTACATTTTAAGACAGCTATCATCAACATCGGAGCAGCCGAAATTTCACCAAATTACCCGATCCGGATCAGGCGTTCGCAAGCTGATTGCAGCCTTCAAAAGACGTGGCAATTGTTTCGTTCGGTTGGTGGATGAATACATGACATCGCAACATTGTGCCCGATGTTTCAAACGGTTCCCGATATGGACGAAGAGCAAACGATACAAGAAGTGCAACGATTGCCAATCAGATGAACGTGTTGGACTTCCGAGAACCATCTATACGAACGTGAGCAAACGAGTGTTACAAATGCAACGGAAAATCATGCGTACATGGGAGGAAATGCGCGACCAAGGATATGCTATTGCAGCCATTCTAACCCAACGAAATTCAGGACGTTTGGTGTCAAAGAAGCAACGCTTCTTCAAATCCTGGCAACCAAATGCTGCTGAAAACGCTGGAACAGAAGACGCTGCACAATCACGCAAGTTGCTCAAATCACTTTGGCATCGGGACATATCAGCAGCCAAACTGATCATGTACAAAGGTTCATTATCTATTAATATTTCATTTGAAAATTGGATTCGATTTGGTTTTCGCTTAAATTAATTGTTATTTGTGTGCTTGTTTTCTATTTACTTAGGTCTTTGCACGCTGCTTGACATTCCGATACATCCAGCATTGCTGCGACGACCAGATGACGACGGCGTTCCACTCAATCCATAATTCAAAATCCAGCGTTTAGCATTAAAGTTTTTTTTAACAAATATTTTCTAATAGTTTATTAGAGTTCTCAAGCCTTGCACTTAGTGGGCTATTTTAAGGTTTATAAGGTGTCTAACTTTATTTGCCGCAGTACATGAGTGGTTTTATAGACGTTATTTGATGATCAGAATGGGTTATATTCATTTTCCGGTTTGACAATGTCGCCGCATTCTTTGGATATGATTTGTTCAATGCATCATATCACGGTAAGTAGAATTTGTTCAACGCTTCGGAGCGAGAGTTATTCAGACATTTGAATGGAAAAGCAGTCTTTTTGCTTCGGGAGGTGTGAATATCGATTGCTCCGTTGTGTGAACACCACTAATTGATACAGAATTTTTTCCTCTTTAATTTAAAATCTACCATTTTTCTTTTTCAGGTTATGAAAAACACCCAAAACCAACTGTATGAATATCCACTCTTTTTGAAATAAAACATATATTTCGGAAAGCAACTCAGCATCTATCAAATTCAAACATTTGGAATGACATCCATTCCAACCACTCTGCGTCAACCGAACTGTAAACAAACTTTTTACAAGAATTTCGATTTGCGTATTGCTTTCACATTTGGCGCGTGAGTTAGAAAGAAAACGCAAAATAGACACTTCTCTTTCATTGCATACAACGCAACGCAACACAATAGACTCATTTGTTATTGGGGTTTGTATTCGTTTACTTTGATTCCGTTATGATATTTTATTGAGTTTCTACATTGACACCAGTTGAACATGAATATCACCACGAGAATGAATTTGGCGCATTAACATATTGAAATTGACATCGGTTGAGGAAAGTTGTAACAACCAGACCTTGAACTGATTTGTGTGTGCGATATCTATGTCCAACTAACCATATTCAGCTGTCAAATGGATGCCGGTTGATTCATTTTTATTCGAGCATTTGAAAGGGCAAGTCAATTGTTGTGAATATTGTTCGATTTATAGTGATTGTCTTTTTTCTTTTTTGTTCAAATAATTAGTTAAAAGTCCCATTCCGTAGATAGTGTTGACTTCAAACGTTCGTTCGTTCGACATGATCAAAACAAGGTCCCGTCGCTCCGCTCCGCTCTTATTTTGTCTCATATATATTATTTTCAGTTCTCACTTTCAGAATAAAACTGTTTTTGTTTGCAGCTTCGGGAAGTGTCATCGCAAGTCCATCCGCGACAAAAATATTATCAATCAACTCAGAATTCTGAAATCCAAGGTTTAAATTTTCCCATCCGCTCGATAGAGCCTCCATAGATTGAATCAAAAGAGTTTTTCAAAAGAGAATCTTTCAAAAGAATCTTTGCGAAAATTTTCAATATTCTGCTACAAATTACGGCTTTAAACTACACTAATCAACGGTGTTTTTGCGCGAGCAAAACGGACCATACTACGTTGTAGAGGACCTTCCCCTGATCTCAAAACCATATTCCGTTTATCTGGGTTACGGTACGACTTAGTGCATTTTGGTTTTATGTAGGTTTTTTCTAAAAATCGACGTTCTCTGTACACATCGGAGGCTGTAACTTTTTTCTTAGACTAGCTAGCACCAAAAATAAAATGGTTCTGAATAGTGGAAGGAAATACCTTTCAAACGCGCTATAGACCATTAGATTCAGTGCAGTGGTTAGAATTTTATAAACGATAAATGTGAGGTGTGAACGTTGAAACTAGTCGACTTCATCACCTGCCGAATTGAATATACTCAAAATTGCGAATGATTTTTGCCAGTTTCAAATTTTTATCGTAAAGAGCATTGAATTTAGATAAATTTTGCTATAGTCAGATCTATCGTATGACCAATAATAAGAAAGTCACAGCCGTACATAGGCGTTGACGAACGGTAAAAATCAAGAAAAATCAAAATTAAATGCAAGCCAATAACCATTTTCTGAATATCCAGTGATCATGAAACTTTGGGAATCTAATTTTTTCATCAATAACCGATGCCAAGCTAAATTTGAAGTCAATCTGATGGAAAATTAGGGTACCTCCCATACAAAAGTTTCGAATTTCATCTTTGAAATGACAATTTTTGTATGGGAGGTACCTTTATTACTTAACCGATTGACTTTAAATTTAGTGAGCGTTCATTTTTCGTCCAAAAACTGAGACTCGTAAAATATGAAGCCAATCAGTTAAGAAATAAAGTCGTAATTTTGAGTATGCATCCGGTTATTCAGGTTTTACCCCCCTCTAGGATTCCAAAATGTGGACCCCCCCAGCGATTTGAAAATTTTACACTAGATATAATCGATTTTCAAAAGTGAGGACCTTTTTTTAGGTCTTCATTTTTTTTCACACCCATTCATAAATTTGCAGACCCCCATTTATAAATGTGACCCCTCCCCCTGGCAAAATCATTTTACCCCCCTAGAATTTTTGACCTTGCACACATCTGATGAAGCCCCTAGGATTTGAATAATTTGACACCCAATTTTCAGATCACTACTTGGTTACTTCTATCATCTGTAGGCCAATAAGATTGTTCTGCGTGAAGAACTCAAAAATATCAAAAATACCAATTTTCGGTAGATTTCTCGGACTTTTCTCCACTCACTCCTGAAACTTGGAAATACAACTCGATAAAACCACTGCCAAACTATTCTATTGCGACTTTGTGGTCGTTACAATTAATCGCCAGAAATCGCAATTTTTCTCCAGAGAATCATTTCAGCATAGATATTCAATTTTTTGATGAGATCTCAGTAACTGAATGCAGTGACTGCGAACGTCTCTGTGAGTAAACGAAGGCTCTACATTCAAGCGCGAACAATCATATACATTGGTTTACACATAATCGGAGTGAGTGTGCGTGCGAAAGAAGAGAAGAGAGGAGTGACGAAGGAAATGTGTTGCATCGAGCGATGCAAATGAATGTCCACTTGACACAGTGTCAGTGTTGCGAATACTCACTCTTTGTTTCTTGGAATTGTTGTTCCTTCTTATTTTTCTTCTAACAAATTGCTTGGCAGCACAAACACAAGCAAAAAAAATCACATTCAAAAAATAAACAAAACAATATTTGATTATTTTGTTGTTGTGTTTAGTTATAGAATTTTATTTTTTTTTACTTGTGTTTGTGCTGCCAACCAATTTGTTAGAAGAAAAAGAAGAAGGAACAACAATTCCAATAAATAAAGAGTAAGTATTCGCCACACTCACACTGTATCAAGAGACGTTCACTCTCATCGTTCAATGCGACATATTTCGTTCGTCTCTCTTCTCTTTCCTACCTTCGCACGAGCACTCACTCCGATTGTGTGTAATCCAATGTATATGCATGTCCGCGCTTGAATGTAGAGCGTTCGTTTACTCACAGCGACGTTCGTAGTCACTGCATTCAGTTACCGAGATCTCATCAGAAAATTGAATATCTATGCTGAAATGATTCTCTGTTTTTGTCCAATTTTTTATATTACTTTTCCGCAAACTTTGTTTGTATGGAAAAGTATTGGTTTTACTACCCAAAATTTCGTGACTCCTTCTCATTCGGACGAAAAAAACTCCACGAAAAACTTCGAATAGCTCATAACTGTACACAAGGCAATGTAGATGGGAACAAATCGTATCGATCAAGACCTATCTGCCCTCAACAGTGTTTGAATTTTCCAATCCGCTCGATAGAGCCTCCATAGATTGAATCGAAAGAGTTTTTCAAAAGAGACTCTTTCAACAGAATCTTTGCAAAAATTTTCAATATTCTGTTTCAAATTACGGCTGTTAAACAATATTCAAATAATAGGTTTTGATTTATATTTTAATACTATGAAGAAAAAAAAACAAAAAAAATTATTTATTTTAATTTTTATTGAAATAATTGATTCCGTTCGATCCATATTTTGACAATAGTCGTGCACCGATTTGTGACATTTCACCATTCGCTGCAACTTCATGCCATACTTGGTATATATACGATTGTCAAAATGATCGTTTTAATGAAATCAATTATTTCAATAAAATTTAAAATAAATATTTGTTTTTAGTTTTTTCTCTCCATAGCATTAACATATAAATAAAAACCTACCTTTTGAATATAGTTTACAGCTGTAATTTTTAACAGAATATTGAAAATTTTTGCAAAGATTCTTTTGAAAGAGTCTCTTTTGAAAAACTCTTTCGATTATTATTATTATTATTATTATTACCCCGATTACTCAAAAAAAGTTTTCCAACATAAAAAAAGTAAATACACTACATTAAACTACATAAAATCTACAATTGAAATCGCCCTACCCGAAGTCATTTCGGCAAATCTACCAAGATTTGAATATTTATCTTCTTACGACATTTTTGTCTTACCATGGTTAGACTGGTCCAGGTCTTACCACCTGGTTTCTGGCGATTTCCCATATATAAAAGTGTCATTCATGAACAAAATTCCAAAAATTTCAAGATATGTCGATTTTGGACCAAATTTATGGCCAAGTGGGTATTTGATTGTTCACAGACCCCCATTATTTTCGCAAAATAATGGCATTTTGTCCTGACCAAAACCCTAAAAAATGCTTGTTTTGAGTACTTCCTATACAAATGTACCATTTTTTCGAGGTTTTTCTTGGGGGAGGCACGTCAGAATGGGTAAAATTTTAATGGTTTCTAAGTCTCAACATACCAAAAATTTTGTCCTTTTACAGTTTGCAATTATCTAACTTTTTGAGATATAGTGTTAACAAAAAACGCCATACGCACATCGCTATTTTGCAAATTTTTCATAATAAGCAACATATTTTTGAGGGCAGATAGGTCTTGATCGATAGGATTTGTTCCCATCTACATTGCCTTGTGTACAGTTATGAGCTATTCGAAGTTTTTCGTGGAGTTTTTGTCGTCCGAATGAGAAGGAGTCACGAAATTTTGGGTAGTAAAACCAATACATTTCCATACAAACAAAGTTTGCGGAAAAGTGATATAAAAAAGATGCAATAGTTTGCAGTAAACATGAACGATCTGAGTCACAACTTTTGTTTCGCAGCGCTTGAAGTGAGCTGTCAGACGCATATATGCAGTACCTGTGCCGTATCGCTACAATATGATGTTGACAAAATGGAATCGAAAACAGTTATTAAAAATCAGTTTTTTTCGATTTTCGAACTCTGAAAAACGCGAATTCTAGCGTAATTTTAGGGTCGTAGGGTAGGTGCGTGGTACACTGTACGTTGTACGCAAAAAATACGGCAAAAAATATGCTATGTTGGAATGTATGTAGAAAAGTCAGTATTGGAAAAAAGTAAAAGTTAAATAATAATTGAAAGTAAAATAATAATAAATTTCCTCTTGAAACGCTCGTTAGTTGTCACAGGGATGTCATATCTTGAATAATATAAGTTTAATTTTGTGTCTATATCAATTTTATTGAGAAATTTTATTTTTTCCGTACTAAACAATATCTATGTTAAGAAAAATGGTTTTAAAGTTTCTTCGCTCCCAACTTCAGAGGACCTCGTGCAACTCTCCTGGCTTCTAACTCTCTTTGACGCTGAATCTTTTTCTCCTCCCGTTTACGACGTGATTCGTCCAGCTTGCCGTTTCCTGCTTTTTTGAAATAAAAAAGAAATTATTTGGTATATTATTTATTAAATTACATATACAATATTGACTAATTTTCGGATTGTAGCAATTATTACAAGTCTCGAGGTCTATTCCCTATTAAAAGTAATGTTTCCTATACTTATTGGTGGTACAAGAAAATTCCTATCGTTTTTTGGACATATTTTAAGTAATAAATACAGGTAAGTCTCGATTGTTTATACGACAGTATAAGCTATGGAAATTCAACATTTTGGACTGTAACTTTTCAAATATCAATTTTCTAGCTGAGCATCGGTGCCTAGGGTTCACTATGGTCCAAAACAGTGCGTCTAACACGATTTAGACCGTATTGCATCATTCAGAGTTGTCCATAGCCATCAAAAAGATTTTAGGCAATTTAGTACATTTTAGTACATTCTTAGCACTATTTTAGTACTTTTAGAACTTTGCCTGCAAAGCTCTTTGGCAGTACTAAAAAGTTGCTTCAAGTAATATTGCTCTATTTCGACTGGTTGAGGATATTGGACTTCAAAAATGCTCGGAAATGTTGTTTGGTAGCCAAAATTGATTTTGAGCCAATAAAGTATACTGGATGTGGTTGTTTCGAGTTTATGTGTTCTAAAGATTTGTTTAACTTTTTTCTGGCTACAATTTTGTCGAGAAAGTAGGTGAAAAAAATGTACACTGTGCGAGTTATGGTGAAAAAACTAAAAAAATTGACCTTTTTCGGACATTTGGTGCCCTAACACTCACCAAATGTGATTTTTTGGATATAATATGTTGATAAAATTTGTTTATTGGACCTTCTACTACAACTTTGCTGAAAATAGATAGCTGATATTACCCATATTAGACGAGCTATTGACCAAAAACTGAAGATGTCAACTTTGAAAATTCCCCTGAATCACATAAACCACCTAGGTCGATAAAATGAAAACCCCAACTAAACTTTCAAAATCCAATTGGGGTTTTACTCAGCTATGGTAGTACCAACACCTCTGATATGCCAAGTCTTGGTCGTCTGACCTGTGTTGCACTGTGTTATTATTATAGGTAACTAGCGTTACCCTGCGTGCTTTGCTACGCTGTTAGTATGTAGTGAATGAGGATCAAATTTATTTCAGTTATCGATTGTTTGTGAAAATATATATGAGGCTGTGAGAATGCAAATGGCAATACAGAAATAAACATTCTGAAACGCATCAAGAAAAAAAATCGCAAAAATGAATCATGAATATGCAAAATTGGAACATGAATTTACATGGGCAGCATAGGAGGTTCATGGTTCACTTTTGCGTATTCAGAACTCATGATTCACTTTTGCGAATGTTTTTTCTTGATGCGCTTCAGAATGTTCATTCCTGTATTGCCATTTTCATTCTCACAGCCCCATATATGTCTTGTCATTTAAATATGGAGATATATATGAACGCATGAGAATATTCTTGACCTGCGAAAAAAAAAGTTCGTTCCGAAATGCCTCATACATTCGTATAGCAATTATTCATGGGACTCTTTTATGCAATACAAATGTATGAGGCGTTTTGGTTGTGCATTTTGACTTGAGGCTTTTTTATGATCATTTTGATAACAAGGAATGCGAATTTCGATGTGGCGATAGCACCAATGGATTGGGCACAATAAATACTGTATCAAAATCGAAAAAAAAAATTCAAACTTTTTTTTCGAATTACGGCTGTATTGCGACCGTCAACATGGGAAGTTTGTATGAAAACCTCGGAGCGCCGCTGCTATGCATTGGCTTCTATGGCCAAATGTTCACATGGAAATATCTCGAAAACGGCTGGGTAAATCGGCAAAACGGACCGTGATGTCACTCCCGAAGGGAGTGTAAACACCCGGCTGGTTTGACGGCCTAGAATACAAATCCGGTGGAATTTGGGCTGATCCATGGATTCTCGGGATTCGGCCTGATTCTAGCACTTCAATTTCTTTCATAACAAAACATAGGTAGAATGTGTTTACAGATGCACATAAAAAAGGAAGCACTGGAATCTGGCCAAATCCAGAGAATCCATGGATCAGCCGAAATTTCAACGGATTTGTATTCTAGGCCATCAAACCAGCCAGGTGTCTACACTCCCTTTAGGGAGTGACATCACGGTCCGTTTTGCCGATTTACCCAGCCGTTTTCGAGATTTTTCCATGTGCAAAAATTTAATAATATTATATTCAATTGCATTGGCCTATATGGAAAAAAACTCGAGCGTCGAAAACTTATGCTATTTCGCTCACACTTATGTGCAATTTTCAAGTGTATTATAATCGGTTGTTCGACGAACAACACAGTTGCTTGCTAGTCCGATGCTGAAAATTAACGCGCAATAGACATTGCACACACAAACGAGATTGTGCATGTTCTGGCAACGTTGCTTTATAAGCGATTATTCGCATTCCTTGTTATCAAAATTATCATAAAAAAGCCTCAAGTCGAAATGCACAACAAAAACGCCTCATACATTTGTATTGCATAAAAGAGTCCCATGAATAAAGTGAGAATAAAAGTGCCCCATAATCATGGGACACTTTTATGCTCACTTTTTTCTTGAGTCTCTTTTGTTGCTATACGCAGAGCCGTAGCAACTAAGGGGCAAGGGGGGGCTTTGCCCCCCACGTGTTTTCACTGCCCCACTCGTTTTTCTTATATTTTATATATGGTACCATAAGGAAAAATTAAAGAAAAATAGGAAAAAAAAATTAAAGACAATGGAAAACAAAAGCAATAAAGAAAACTATTTATATAGTTTTTACTACATTCACAGTTTATTTATTTTGATTTTCAATCACTCAAAACTGCTCGCGATTTGACAAAAAACTTCGAATAACATTTAATCATTTTTTCAAAAAAATAATTGTTCTTTATATCAGGTAGTACGTCTGATTGGTTTAAAATGTCGAAAAATGGTCTTGCTCCGATGCTCGTGGTGATGTTTTCAACTCGCAATATTGTATGAAGAAAATGACATTTTCGACTCCAAATATGCTTTTATTGGTTTTAATCGTAGAATTATTTCATATTTTAGCGAAATGAACAAGAATATGCTCATTTCTCCACCAATTTATATTAAAATTAGCGTTTTTTGTACAAATCATCATTTTAGGTGAATTTTTGAATGAAAAAGCTGATTTGAGACCAAAATATAAGAAATCGAGTGTTTTTTGTGCCCAGACTCGATTATTTTTGAAAAATAGTAGGAGTTTTCTAATATAAAAGCATCAAATTACGAGTATTCAAGAAACCTCCCCTAGAAAATGACCATTTTCCAAAAGATTTCTCACAAAAATGGCTGTTTAGAAACCTAAGTGACGAGAAACAAACAAGTGAAAAGAAGCAAGTAGAAATACATCCATTTTCTCGTCACCTTTCATTTAAAAATTTATCTTAAGTCACGATTTTTACAATAAGCGTTCATTTAAAGCTAAAGTGTTGGAAAAGTAAATGTATTTTTGTATATTTCGCTAAAATATGAAAAATCCTTCGATTGAAACCAAAAAGTTTGACAGGATGGTCGAAAAATCGAAAAAATTAAATTTTTTTTCACAATGTGATAAAATAGAATTTAGCAAAAATCAAACAATTTCAGGTGACGAATCCAAAAAAGAAATAAAATTT
>NW_022599111.1:0-5174 GCF_009176505.1 Sitodiplosis mosellana | reverse complement strand
CTGAGCGACGAGTCTTTGACTCCCTGCATTTATCCAATAATCCAATAGTCCAAAATATTTTTATAAATAATTGAAATATTTTTTTAATCAGAATGCTTGAAACATGTACTCATGTACTTATGCATACTTTAAGAGCGTTCCGCAACGAATGACAACCGACTACGCGGTCCCCGTTGTAGTTTGACAGTTCGGTTTCACCGCTCTGCTTTACGCATAAGTTTGGATTCGATTACAGTGAAACTTATGCTTCGGTTGCAAAACTGGTGACATTGAAGATTTTGCCGTCAAGTGCGAATCAGAATGACATGCATATTCACCAATGATCTCACTGAGGAGATCTATATGGAATTGCCAGATGGGTTTAAGCAAAACAAAAAGGTATGCAAACCAGACGTGGGCACGATTCGAAATTTTAGGGGGGGTCAGACGTTCAAAATGGAAATTGTTTGGGGGGAGGGGGTTTAAACACAGTGTTTCATTGGTGGGGGTCAAACCAATTTTGTTGGAAAATGCGCAGGGGAGGGGTTTATTTATAACAAAACACAACAAAATTCATTTAATGAAAGAAGTGCGAAAGTAAAATTTATAGTGAAATTTCTTTAAATGTTGATACATGATTTTTGATTTGAATTTTATTCATCATCATCTGTGCGTTCCATTCTTCAATTTATTGCTTAAAAACTAAATACAAGAATATTAAGAACAGTTTTTTTCGATTATGAATAATGTAATGATAAAATAAGACTTATTGTAGGTTCAAATCGAATGTCAGAAAAAAAATTCGATCCATTTTTTTCATTATAAAAAATTTAGGGGGGGTCACGACCAGCAAAATTAGAAGGGGAAAACCCGGACGTTACCATCTCCAGGTGGGGGTAAATCCAGAAATCCCCACCCAGTGCCCACGTCTGATGCAAACTCAACAAAGCGCTATATGGACTGAAGCAGGCGTCTCGTGCTTGGAACGAGAAATTCAACAAGTTCATGATTCACATCGGATTCAAACAGTGCATCAATGATCAATGCCTGTATGTGAAGGAGCAAAATGGAACGCTCGTGTATGTGTTGCTGTATGTCGACGATATTTTGGTATTTTGCAGCGACATGAAGATCATTAACACCATCAAGAAGCTGTTGTCGAAGGAATTCGAAATGACTGACATGGGAAAAGTGAGCACTTTCTTGGGCATGCACATTGAACAAGACATGAAGAGCGGAACGATTGTGCTGAGTCCTAGGGGTTTCATTCAAGGCTTGAGAAATGTGAATATTTGTGAATATTGTGGATATTTTTCTCATTGAATCATCGTCAAAATTTCGATTATATGTGAATGTTGTGAATTTTGTGAATATTTTGAATAAAATTTCCAAGATGGCGACGAATTCAAGATGGCGGCTGATGAGAACGCCTGAACTGTCAAATAAGAAAGACTGAATATCTGTGAATATGAGTGGATATTCTGAATTTAGCTCAAAACACACCGGAATTCATGAATTTTTGAATGATAAATTCCCCTAGGCTGAGTCAGTCGAAATATTTGGAAAAAGTCTTGCAGAAATTCGGCATGCAAGATTGCCAACCAAAGGCAACGTCAATGGAAAAGGGTTTGCACCTGGAGCCGGGTGATTCAAACAATTGCTCGAATCATCCATATCGAGAGCTGATTGGTTGCTTGCATTACATTTATGTAACTGTAACAACGAGACCAGACTTGTGTGCTGCCACTGGATATTTCAGTCGTTTTCAAAGTTGTTTCAATGAAAATCACTTTAATCATGCGAAACACATTTTACGATACATTCGTGGAACGATCGACTTGAAATTGGTTTATCGAAAGAACGATGCAGCGGACACATTGGTTCGATTCAGCGATTCAGATTGGGTTGGCGACAAAAACGACAGAAAGTCGACATCGGGCTACGTGTTCTAGTTGTTTGGCAACACGGTAAGCTGGGCGTGCAGAAAGCAGCCAACAGTCAGTTTATCATCGACCGAAGCCGAATATATTGCGTTGACTGAAGCAATTTGCGAATTGAAATGGATTCGCAAGCTATTGGTTGAATTGGACATCGAATGTATTCAGCCAGTGACAATATTTGAAGACAATCAGTCATGCATCAGCATTGCTGAAGAGCCAAAGGAAAGAAAGCGAATGAAACATTTTGACATAAAATATCATTTCATTCGTGATGTGATTGCAAAGGGCGAGGTGAAAGTTGACTTCAAATCAACCGATGTGCAAGTCGCAGATATAATGACGAAAGGGTTTGGTAGAATCTTATTTCTTAAGCATCGCGAAAGTTTGAATTTGAATTAATGTTTAACGTAAATTTCGCAATATTTTTCTCGTTTGCAATTACATTTATATTATAGTTTCTATTAAATTAAGAGGCGGTGTTAAAGTAAATAATTTGAACCGAAACTATATTGCGTGAACGCGCCTTAATCATGTTTGACAGTTTGGCGCGTGAAAAGTGTGACACTCACACGGAACGGTTCAGTTCGTCACTCATTCGTTTTGTAATAGCCGACTGAAACTAGGGTTTAAAAACGCGTTATTCTTTTCAGTGTTTCTTAAAAACGTTTTTTTACAGAGCCGTTATATACCGCCCAAAAAACGTTTTTTTCGTTTTTTATCGTTATTTCTGCGGTATTTTGGACTGTCAAAAAAAAACACTACAGAAAAATAACGTTTTTATAACACCGTTTGCGGTATTTGTCGAAACGTTTGTAAACCCTAACTGAAACACATCAAACATTCTCATTAGATTTTCTTTTCATTGTTTCACAATAAATATTTTATTTCTTGTTACAGTATAATTTGTGTTGCTATTTATTTATCATCAAAAGCAATTTTAATCTTCATTACTTCTGAAAACAGTTTTATTTTTTTCATCGATCTGTGTTATTTTTCAGGTCGCAAGAATGTTGCCGAATTTCTGATTAGTAAAGGAGCCAATGTTAATAGTGAAAATGATGTGAAAGACACACCTCTTCATTTGGCTGCTCAGAATGGTAATAATTGGAAATTTTGTCTTTACTAAAAGAAGATTGATTTGATCTTTTTCATCCGTCTTAATTATTTTTAGGTCATAGGGGTGTCGCTAAACTTCTCATCCGTAAAGGAGCCAATACTGGTGTTAAAAATAATGCGAATCTTGTACCTTATCAAATAGCTGTTAACAATGGTAAAGCTGACTAAATAAGAAATCGCTTTGATCTTTTCCATTGATCTGTATTATTATTGCTCAGGTCACGATGATGTCGCCAAACTTTTTATTGGTAAAGGAAACAAAATTAATATTGTAGAGCAATTGGAATAGATTCAATTGGCTACTAACAATGGTAAAGTTGCATTTTTTTCCACAAAATAAGAGAATTGAATTTTTGAACGATGTGTATTTTTCAGGTGACGAAAAGCTGAACCAATTTAGCTGAATAATCTGATGATTTCCTTCGATTCCCCTTTTCGATTGTAGTGTAGAATTAATTTAATTTTTTTTTGTCAATCTATGACCAACCAATATTGTTGCTTTGTTGGACCATCGATTAATATTCTGTCAAAAAACAGGTCAAGATATTTGTCTTTTTAATTGCTTACGATATAGGTATTGGTATAGAGTGGATTTTTTTCTTTAAATATTTGTGACCTCAACGTGCATCCGTGCTAATTTTGAACGCGATTTGTATGCCGTTGGCAAAATCCAAGAATGAAAATAAATTATACAGAATAAATGATCAAAAATAATCTGAAGAAGGTTGGGTCCTATTCGAATGAAAATAATGTTAAAGTATCCGTATGTGTGACATATACTTTAATGTAAAAGTCAGATACTTTTCGTTTCACTTTCAAAAGATGGTGCTACTGCATCAATTTAATTAGTGTCTTGTCTTCACACAAAACACTATTTTAATTTTTTTTATGCAAATATTCTGTTTTAGTCTACTGCATGTGATACAGTGATTATCAAAAACTATTACAAAATATTACATTATTCATTCACATATTTATGCTGTAAGTACGTGTGACATCATTTGATTCTTGTTCTAAAGACGAGTTTTGTGTTTGTACTAAATAATGAAAACAAATCCGCTTGACATGAACTTTTCTATACAATTCAAAAAATGTACCTAACCCAATGTAAGAACTTTTTAATTTACGTTGAAATACATGAAAATAATACAATAATTCAACGCAACTAATTCGATTCCGTGTCCATTCGAACTAGAGACGAACACGGAATGAATAACAACGCACGAAGTGCGCACTATATTTATAATTTTTGACATAAGAGCAGCTACGCTTCGACCGTCATGTGTTGTAGTTTCCATTCTCATTTATTGGTTGAATTTTCAACATTTTACAATTAAAACTAATGTTTTGTTTTGATTGAAAACTATTTGGAAAAATGAAAAACCAAATCGTTTGAAATGTCGTCGGAAAGTGATACTAAAAGGGACATTTTTTGCGCGCATTCAGTGTTCGATGCGCATCCAGATATTTTTTCTCTGTGGCTTAACAATTGTTACTCATTTGACACTCAAAAACAGAATGATGCTCACACAGCGATACACGTCTGCTTTATATACGTTTTGCAGTATAGCACACTCGACGAAATGGGTGGGGATTACAATATCGAATCGCTTACGTCATCCACTCACTGAAACGCTATATAAGAGCGCACGTCACTTGTGCAAGCATTTAGTTCGTGTTCGTCAGTCAAACGATTAACATTAGCAATGGCACCAAAAATCAGCAAAGAAATGCGACAATGCCCAAGAGAACATTTCACCAATGCCGTCACTAGGTCGTAAAAATCGGATGAATTGATATCATATGACAGAAATGGGGAAACGTATGACAAGAATGGTTAAACACATGACAAGAATCAACAAACAATTGAATCACACCTTATTGTTTTCACTAATTCAATATTTTCAATTCATTTAAAACAAAAGAATTTGAAAAGAGTACCTTGAATGCATTTCGGTACTATCGCACCATCATCAGCATCACGACTAAACAGAAAAGTCGTCGGCTGTCACGCAAAAACATCGGTCGGTGCAGCATCATAGTAAACGAGACAGCAAATTTGACTCGATGTTCCCGTTATCCAGATTCAATGCGTTGTTGCTCCTCTGAATAAAGTAACTTTCGTATGCGTCTAATTTG
>NW_022599110.1:0-3585 GCF_009176505.1 Sitodiplosis mosellana | reverse complement strand
CATTGCTTCTTTTTGTTAAAATTTTGCTGTTCTGTTTTTATGTATGGTTTGTTTCTTGTTTGCATTGTCTAGGTAAGTTATGTTTTCTTTATCTATTGATACTACTTTAAAAGGTCCATCAAATAATTGTTTGTGTTTGTTTCGAGGTTCTCTTTCGATTTTAATTTGGTCGTTAATTTGGATTTCAATTTTATTGAGTTTTCTGTCGTAAAGTTTTTTGCTGATTTCCTTATTTTTATTAATGAACAGCTGTGCTTGATTATGGGCTATTTGTAATTTGAATTTTAATTCGTGTGCATAATTATCTATATTGTAAACTGGTTCTATCGAACCGGTGAGTATTTTATTTATTTCTCTCGGGTTTTTACCATATACTAACTCGTACGGGCTATACATGTTATTGAATGCCGCGTGTTTTGCCGTGTTGTAACAATACGTATAGTATAGAATGTACTCGTCCCATTGTTCTAGATTGGTGACGTACATTCGTATATACTCGTTTAAAGTACGATGATTCCTTTCTATGGAACCCACTGTTTGATGATGGTACGCCGTTGATATGTTATGTCTTATGTTTAAAAGATTACATATTTCATTGAATAGTTTATTCTTATATTCAGTGCCACGGTCGCTGCGAATGTTGGCAACCGGGCCAAATTGCAAAACAACGTTTTCAACAATTGCTTTTGCCACGCTCAATGCCGTTTTATCTTTTATCGGAGTCATTATCAGATATTTCGATAAATCACAAATCATTGTCACTGCGTATTCGTTACCATTTTCAGATCTTGGTAATGGTCCTATTGTGTCTACTATTATCGTGTCGAATGGCTTCTCTGGTGTTGGTGTTATAGCAATTGGTTCGCGTGTGTGTGATGCGACCTTGTTTAGTTTACACTTTTCGCAGTTTTGCGTATATGTTGTTACATCTTTCTCCATTCGTTTCCATTTATACTTAGATCTAAGTTTTGCCAATAGTTTTTTCTGTCCTACATGACCGCCTTGTATCGGGTCGTCGTGGTTTGTTTTAATTAGTTCTCTTCTTTCGTCTTTGTCTATTATTACTCTTACTGGTGCCAGGAGTGAGATTGATAAGTTTTTTAAAACCTCATTGCATGCATGCTTGAATTTTTCAATTGTTACCCTTTCAAAAATTTTATCGTTTATAGGCCATTTTACTCTTTTTATTCCTTTATCGCCGGCCAATTTTTCAAGCCTGGAAAACAGTTTCTCTAGAGAAACGTTTCCATTAGCGATGTATTCATTCGGATCGATCCTAAATATCGTTTTCTTTTTTAGTTTATGCGCGCTTATTGTATATTCTTTGTTCGTTATCATTTTGGGTACAGCTTTTAAATGTATTTCGTTAAACTCCTCTATTATTGGCACATGTTCTTTGACTGTATCTTCTTTTGTTGCGTCTTTTTGCTATTTTTGTCATTTTGTCTTTTGTTTGTCATGGATCGTGTTATTGCTAAAATTTTGCTGTCTACATTTCCGAATACTGTTCGTAGTGTCTCGATGTGGATTGCTATCGGTTTGCTTGTGGTCATCAGCATCGTGACATTGTTTTCGTATGTTTCCGTCAGGTTTTTTATAGTTATTCGCGACAGTGCGTCTGCTGTTACATTATTTTTTCCAGGTATATAAACGATAGTAAAATTAAAAGTTTCTAAATCCATTCTAATTAATGACAATTTTGAAGAAGGATTTTTGAGATTGTATAAATGGACTAACGGTTTGTGATCGGTGCGTACTTGAAAATGTTTACCCCATATGTATGGTTCGAAACTTTTGATTGCAAAATGAATGGCTAGCAGTTCTTTTTCGATTACTGGTTTGTTTAATTCTCCTTTTTGAAATGATCTGCTGATGAAGGCTATTGGTAGGTCTATGCCGTCTATATTTTGACTTAAAATTGCTCCACATGCGAATTGTGATGCATCTGTTGTAATTATAAATTCTTTACTGAAGTCCGGGTATTGTAAAATTGGTGGGTTTATTAGTTTTTCCTTTAGTTTTTTGAATGCTTTGTCGCATTCATCGGTCCACCTGAATGTAACCTTTTTACCAGTCATTTTGTGTAACGGTCTTGCAATATCGGCGAATTTATGAATGAACCTGCGATAGTAATTCATAAATGCAGTAAAACTTTTTACTTCTTTTTTGTTTTTTGGTTGTGGGTATTTTCTTATTACTTCTGTTTTTGAGTCATCCGGTAAAATGCCCCTATCGGTACATTTATGTCCGAGGTATGTTATCTCACATCTGAAAAAATTGCATTTTTCTGGATTCAGTTTTAAATTATATTTTCTGCATCTTTCGAAAACTGTTCTTAGGTTTTCTATGTGGTTTTCTATGCTTGTGCCAAGCACTATAATATCATCAACATACAAGAAACATTGCTCTGGTTTTAAACCGGAGAAGGCAATTCCCATCATTCGGCAGAATGAATTAGGCGCGATATTAAGTCCAAAAGGTAAAACTTTCCATTGGAAAATGCCTCTTTCTGTCGTGAATGCTGTCATTTCACGTGATTTCTCTTCTATGGGAATTTGATGAAATCCACTAAATAGATCTAATGTACAAAAATATTTTGCTTTTCCGAGTCCGTCTAGTATTACATCTATTCTTGGCAATGGAAATTTATCTGGGATTAATTTATCATTTATTCTACGGTAATCAATGCACAATCTCCACTTTTTGTTGTTATCATTCGATTTTTTCGGGACTAGCAAAATAGGACTGTTGTATGGCGATAAACTTGGTTCTATCAATCCATTGTCCAACAGTCGATCCACTTGTTTATTTATTTCGTCTTTTTGTCCATGAGCTGTCCTATAGTTTTTTGTGTACACCGGTGTCTCGTCTTTTATTCTAATTTTTTGTGTGTAAAAATTATTTGTCGTCATTTTGTCTGTCTCCAATGTAAATATATCCGCATATTCTCCGCATATGTCCGTGATTAATTTTAATTTGTTGTGTGGTGTGTTTTTGGCGAATATTTTTCCTAATTTCTCTTTTCGTTCCTCTGTCTTATTATTTTGTTCTATTTTGAAAATATTGTAGTTCTTTATATTTTCTATATTATTTAACTTATTTGGAATTATTACTGTTTCGTTGTTTGTATTAACTACTCTAATTAACGGATTTGCATTATGAATAATCGTGTTTGCCATAAATACGCCAGGTGCCAATTCTCTATTTTGAACGAATGACGTATTTTCTAAGTTGTCAATTTTGAATGTTCTGAAGACTTCACATCGAGCTGGTATAGCGATTGAATTTGCATTCGGGCCTCCATATATTGGTATTGTTATTTCACAATCGTCTGTGCGTATTGTAAATTCTAATTTCAAATAGTCTAGCTTACACCAAAAAGGTTGTATGAAATCTTTTCCAATTATACCATCTGATGGAATAGGAAAATCATCATCTATTATATTGAATTTATGTTGGATTATTTTATTTCCTAAATTTAAATTAACTATTTTTGTTCCCAGGGATTCTATGCTGTCATCAGTGATTCCTCTTAGCTTAATTATTTCTTCTGTGTTAATGTTTTGCTTATTTGCTAACATTGAT
>NW_022599109.1:0-18056 GCF_009176505.1 Sitodiplosis mosellana | reverse complement strand
TACTGTTGGCGCGCTGTCAAATGGCACGACTGATTTCAAATTTGAAAATTGGTTATGTCATTCGTTTTCTATCAATATTGATCAATATTCATACGTCAAATTACGACCACTAGAAATATTGAATGCTCGATAACACTCCAATTTTTCGTTGGATATACACAAATACACAATTCGATAAACTAAAAATTTCAGTTCAACAGTCGTGAAATTACACATAAAGTAACAATGAATTTCTTTGTCGTTTATTTGGAATGTAAACGATTAGTTGTGATTAAAAAGGCGTGGATCGAAAATGCAATCGAGCGAAAGCCATCAAAGGTATTTTTTTCACCGAATCCAGGTGCAATACCTCGGTTTGATATCAAACCACGGTATTATTTGAATACCAAAGTAGGTGCATGCTATAAAGCATTTATCTACAAGGCATTTGGTAAGTGAAACTAAAAACAAGAACCCATGGAAAAACGTAGACCACGTCTAGAGCTATGTTTTGCCATGTTCATATGGCCCAGACCTGGTCTATGTCGTATTTTTTGGTCTATTTCAACTAACAGTCTATTTTTCAAAATTTATTCCCAAATACTTCAGCAACACTTGAAGATGCAGAACGTTACGTCTTGCATAAAAGACTAATTGCACCAGTTCAATACAACACTGGGAAAAGATTTGAAAAAAAATTCGGCAAACCCAAGAAGGTTGACATCATTGTTTGCGATACAGACGAAGAGCAAGAACAAAATGAAGATGCAGAAGCGGATGTCGGCAATGTTGGATTATTACCTTGGGTTCCCCGAAGAGTAGAATTCAATAGAAATTCTGCCCTTAACTGCCAAAAATGATGTCTGCAAATACCTACCTACAGTTCCGACATCAAAGAGTTCATCTCTTCAATTACATCCATTCAATATCAGTTTCAATCAGTAATTCCAATCTAATAAGTTTCATACTAATAAATAAAATCATGTCAATCTTTTTGTTCACCCTAACAATAATTATATGAGGTTGTCTCCGAAGAAATCATTCTGGTTTTCCTAACGTATTTTTTATCGGGACATGACCGATTTCAAATTTGGTGGGCAATAGAAGTAGCATAAAATGATTCTGTGTGGAGCGATGAAGCGTCGAGGTGTTAGACAGGCAAAAAACGGCACGACCGATTTCAAATTTGGTGGGCAATAGAAGTGGCAAGTTTTTATTTACAAATTCACATATGTGTTGATAACATTGTTTTGAAATGGAAACATAAGTAGTTATATAAATACAATCAGAGAGTTAAAAAGTCCCAAAATTTTGTTTGATCTTATTACTTCAACTAAATATTTCATTTAAACAGTTTTCTGTTGATTTGTAAATCAAGTAAACTGAATTTGATGTGAATACAATTAAATTTCATTAATGTAGTTTTTGGCGGCATAAGTGACACTTGCAGTTGAATTTCCACGTTTCTTTGAGATATTTTTGTCGTTCCTGAGCAGATTTCCATTGCGTTGTGCTAACATAATTAATGAATAACTGCTCCCCTGCTTTTATCGGTCGATTTGCAACACAGTATGTGACATTATCATCGTCGATGTAGTGGCTTAAATTTGGATCGCACGAATGGTTAATGCGACAAAGAGCGTCGGAAATCGAGAACCGCACACAAATACCGCCTTTACTGCAAATCTCTTCTTCTTCAAACGAATAAAACGATATGGTGTTTGCATGGCGATATGCCATGCTAAACAAGATTCTTTTCATATCTTCAATCTGTAATGAGGATGATTTCAACTGCGGAAGCCGCATTACATGTTTGACAACGCGTTGAGCAATTGACTTGTTGGCAGGTTCGATTTGTCCTTTGAGTGTCAAAAGTTCGGCATATTGAGAATATGGTGGAAGGCAACGCTTGTGTTTTTTGTTTAAGAACAAAATACCACGACAAAATTGAAGTAGCGCCGTGACATCATTAACTGCGATGCACACATTTGTGATAATTTGTGTTATTAGTCTTACGACATGGCAGTCCCGGTGTTCGAACATAGAATTACATGTTGTCGTATGCGACAAACTGGTTTTGCATCGATGACTACAAAACCAAACCTCCATACAGTGTGGACATTCAATTTTAGATGTCAAAACTTTGCCACATGTAAAACAACCTTCTTCCTTTCTGCAAACCAAATATTCAATGCTGGCAAAGGATGTTGCAGCTATTACGATTTGTCCAACATCAATATCACCACTTGTAACAAGATGCGTTCAGAATGTCTTGTTCCTTTTAAAGAAAAGAATTTTGGCCATACTGGGATGTGTATGGCTGGCTTCAAGACTTAATTCGCGCAATTTGATTGAAGTTAAAGACGTGTTGTCAAGTGCTGCTTCCAAAGTTCTGGTCAATTTGCACTGAATACCATGCGACTGTAATTGAAAATAACATTGTAATATCATGCCGAGGCGATAATTTAGAACATTCACCTTTCTGAGATGTCGGTTGAGTACAGATTTCGATGTATACATCTTCGAACAGAACACACATCTTATTCGAATGTTGAGGTGCTTTGTCTGAATATGCTGGAGAAGACTTTGGCGGCGTTTGTATATTTTACACAGCGGGAACACAGCACATTACCGATGCAGCCTATTTTGTTTGTTTGGTACTTTCTCCTGCGCACTCCACTTATAGACCCCATTCCATTACCACAATCTTATTTTACAACATTTTATTATTTTAACAAATTCTTTATACAATAACACAACAACTTTCAATAATTATTGTAATTTATGTAAACAAATCACTTGTTGAGTGTTTGCAAGCTGTCAGAATAATCATTTCGACAGTAGACGTTCAACTAGTTGTACTTTGAGTACACTGGTGGCGCTGATGCCGGTTGAAGTCTGTCAAACTTCAGAAACCTCTGCTCGATTTCAACATGGAACTGAAACTGAAACTGAAACTGATTGTTATTTTTTTATTTGTCAAACTACATATTTATATCAGTGTCATTGCATCGTGTTTTTTTAAACTACATATGGATTATTCTCAAGCAATTGCAGCATATAATGCTGCCAATTATTGTTTTGATCACGATTTCATCTGTGTTGCTTTGTTGTTAAATAAAAATAAGAGAAAAAGTCCTCACAAATTATACAAACAATGACTAGAAGAAGGTGCACACAACATTTTGATTGACCGCCACATGGACGATGATACCAAATTCAAGGAATATTTCCGATTGACTCCATTTCTTTTTGGCCAAATACTCGATGATATAAAAAATGACATCGAAGGTATCACAACAACTTGGATTCCCAATCAAATATCACCACGGCTCAAATTGTGCATCACATTACGTTACCTGGCAACCGGAGAAACTTTTCAATCGTTGGCATTCCAATTCAGGGCCCATCGTACGACAATTGGTCGTGTTGTTGGCCAATGTCTTTCGTCGATTATAATTCGTTTCATGATCAAAGCGATGCCAACTCCAACAACCATATCATTTCAACAAACAATCGCTGATTTCTATTCAAAATGGAACTATCCGAACGTGTGTGGCGCGATCGATGGGAAACACGTGCGCATAAGATGTCCGTCAAATGCCGGGTCTGCCTTTTTTAACTACAAGGATTTCCACTCAATTGTTTTGTTGGCAATTGTCGATGCTCGCTATAAATTCATTGCTCTTGATGTCGGTTCGTACGGAAGAGAAGGCGATGCAGGTATATATACGATGCAATTCGAATGAATTTAAATTTTTGTTAAATTCAATTGTGATTTCACAGGCATTTTTCTGAAGAGTGATATGGGAAAGTCAATAAACAGTGGTAATTTCAATATTCCACCACCTGCTGCTCTGCCATCAACGAATATCGTGTTGCCAAAGGTTATTCTTGAAGACGAAGCGTTTGCCTTGACCAATTCGATGATGAAGCCGTATCCAAGAGTCCAATCGCTTCATGATGGAAGAAAGGCGATCTACAACTATCGACACAGTCGGGCAAGAAGAACAACGAAAAATTGCTTTGGTATAATGTCGGCGTATTTCCGAATTTTCTTCACGCCGATTCATACCACCCCGGAGAAGATTGACAAAATTATTCTCGCTTCATGTGTTCTACACAATATGATGCGTGATGAAAAAATTCCAAGTCCAGCGGAACCCGCATTTGGCAACACCGACAATATCCCATTTCCAGCGGCAAATCTTATCGGATTAGCAAACGCAATTGGAAGACCAACAAGTGAAGGAACGTCCATTCGAGAACAATTCAAAGAATATTTCAATGGAGTTGGTGCAGTGCAATGGCAACAGAATATGATTCGTTAGAAAATGTTTTATTGTATTTAAAAAGTAAAAATAAAAAAGAAATGACAATTCAATTTCAATTTTCTTCATCCATTTGATGATCGCTTTGATTCGATTGACTTGCTTGTGTCAATGCCAATCCATCAGGTGCTTGTTGTTGGACCACTTCTGGTTGCACATAAATGTATTCCACAGGTGGTTGCTGGGCCCAAGCAATTTCTTCTCCACCGACAATTTGACCTATTTTGAGCTTGATCCGGGCAATCGCCAACGGTGAGAACTTCCGAACTGTTAATGCCATCGAATCGAAGAATTGCTGAACATCGTCAACTGACTTTTGTGGCATGAAATCGGATGGTTTTGGGCGTTGGGCCAAAAATTGACGCAAGAGTTCATTCGTTTCGTTTTGCGGAGCCTTTCGTTTTTTCGTCGTTGGTGTACCCGATAAAGAAGCAGGTGTAGAAGCCCGGCTGAGGTTTTCGCTGAACGATCCAAGAAACGATGCGTTTGACGATTGTTCGAAATCGTCTGTATGTCCTAGTACCGCAAGCATATCTTCTTCAATTGGTGTAAGAGGTGTGTCGGATGGCGTTTCGGAAGGTGTGTCGGAATTTGTGCTGGTTGGTGCCAATGATGAAATCGTTCTGAAAACAAAATATATTATGGACGATTCGAGTGAAAAAAATTCAACACTAAAACTTACGCTCTCTTCAAAATCGAAGTTTGAAGCAAAAACGACAGCGATTCATCCCGTTTCGTTGGTACTGCTGCTGAGCCGGTTGTCTTCTAATAACTGATTCGTCGAGAAGGTCTTAGTCTGTTCTTCATATTAACCATCCATCTATCCATCCAGGCCTACTCAGCAGCAAATACACAACCCCTGCAAAATAATATAGGTTTGCCATGGTTGTTGAATGTCATTCAATGCCACTAAGCTGTTGACATCTCTCTTCGGCTATACGGCAAACAACAGAACCAACACTGAACATGAAAATGACATGTTGAATTGTGTTTGTTTCGTAGGTTTCAACTGTGCCGCTACGAGAGGTCACTTTTGTCGTTTCTTGTTGTTATTTTACATGTAAAATCAATGGTATTAGACGAGGATAAGGTTTGCTTTTATCAAAACCCTGAAAATGGTTTTTTAGATAAGTTTCCATACAAATGTACCATTTACAAGGGTTTTCAGGTCTCCAGTCTGAGGCTTATTGTACGAAGTTGATAAGTCAGAATGGGCTTGAATCCAATCCGAAGCTTCATCTCAACATGTCAAAACTTCTGGCTTTACAAATCTCAATTATCTTGTGGTTGTGATATAAGGCGAACAAAAAACGCGAACGAAGTCATTCGCACATCCCAATTTTACATGTTTTCCACAGTAGACACAGTATTTTACCCATTTACATTGCCTAGTGTACAGTTATGCGCTAAAAACAGTTTAACGCGACTTTATAGTTGTCCGTATGAGAAGATGTCATGAAATTTCGGGTAGTAAAACCAATACTTTTCCTTAACAAACAAAGTTTGCGCAAAAGTAATATTCTCAGATTTTGACATAAAAATGTCCTTAAATATATATCATTTTATCTTTGTAAAAGTACATCCAATGTCCATCCATGATGCATCCATCCATCGAATGGATCCATCCATCCATCATCCAACAGTATCCATCGTACATCAGTATCCATCCATGCATCGACCGCATCCATCCATCCATTCAAAAAGTGTCCACAGTTGGATGGATGGACACACACGTGGATGGATGGATGGATGGATAATTGTGGGGGCTTAAGACCGCTAGCCCTTCAAAAGTGCACCGCGCAACGAATTTTTGATTGTGAGGTTGTGAGCATTGCAAACGATTTGCCTTACGTAGTATTAGATGAATTGTTTTCCTACTTTTCTGAAACAACAGCACATAATGTATTGGAAAAGTGGAGTGAAAGTGGTCACGGTTATATTTTAGCTTGGCAACGCCATGGACACGGTACCATTTTAAAAATCGAATGTGAATTTAAAAAATCCATAAAATTAGAAAACGGAATAATTTGCTTAGGCAATGTCAGTTCTTTTTTCGAAGAATCTTGCCAAACGGCACGTATGGCTGTTATTAAATATCTTAGTTTACATTTTAATGATAAGTTGGATGATTTTTTCTCGCATCAAATCTTAATTAGTGTACCAAATTATCATCTCGATACCGATGGGCCAAGTGCAGGGGCGATGATAGCTTTGGTTATATTGTCGAAATTCTTTGACAAACCTTTGGGTTAAATACAAATCTTGAATTAAAATTAACAAAGCGTGAAATAAAATTAACAAATCTTGAAATAAAATTAATAAAGCGTGAAATAAAAATGACAAATTAGTTCCATAAATTTGACAGAAATTAAAAATAAATTTAACAAAACTTGCAATAAAATTAACATTTCTTTCAATAAAATTGCCACGTTGAGAAATTAGTTTTGACACAAGTGGCAATAAAATTGCCGAAATAGGAAATTAACTTTGACAAAACGGGCATAAAAATAACATATTTCGCAATAATTCTGACCAATATTCGTTCAATATTGTTATTTTTATTGCCTGTTGTGTCAAAATGAATTTCACAAAGTGTCAATTTTATTGAAGGTAATGTAATTTCCATTGACAATTGTGTGAAAATTAATTTCACAAAGTGTCAATTTCATTGAAGGTAATGTAAATTTTTTTGCATGCTTGAGGAGAAAGTGGTATTTGTGGAAAATGGAGCAAAACGTATAAGATATATATATATGCAGTTCGTATTGTTCTATCATCGATTTTGCCATCGGTTAAATAACAGAATTTTTTTACTCAGAATATTAATTTTTTTAAGCTACGTTACATGAATTAAACAGACACACGAAACGTGTTCACAACAAAAACTGAGAGGAAGATAACAAACAACATCATTAACCAAATTCATCCCATACACTTGCTCAAAAGTGTCCGCTCAGACATAGCCACTCATAAATATGCATTCTCATTCCATTCGAGCTCTAATACAGTCACGAGCCTTTATACATTGTAACAATAGAATTTAACTCAACTCAGAACATATATTTTTGTCATTAAAGAAACTCACAGAAATGAAACTAATTGGTGTTTTTTATTCGATTTTTGATTTACGTTTAAAATTGTGTTTGGATCGGCCTGATGCCGCTCCATATGGTATGTTATCCATCCATTCATCCATCCACGTGTGTGTCCATCCATTCAACTGTGGACACTTTTTGAATGGATGGATGGATGAGGTCGATGCATGGATGGATACTGATGTACGATGGATACTGTTGGATGATGGATGGATGGATTCATTCGATGGATGGATGCACCATATGGATGGACAATGGATGTACTTTTTCAAAGACAAAATGATACATACAACATTTTAGGACATTTTTATGTCAAAATCTGAGAATATTACTTTTGCGCAAACTTTGTTTGTTAAGGAAAAGTATTGGTTTTACTACCCGAAATTTCATGACATCTTCTCATACGGACAACTATAAAGTCGCGTTAAACTGTTTTTAGCGCATAACTGTACACTAGGCAATGTAAATGGGTAAAATACTGTGTCTTCTATGAAAAATATGTAAAATTGCGATGTGCATATGACGTCGTTTGCGTTTTTGTTCGCCGTATATCACAACCACAAGATAATAGAGATTTGTAAAGCCAGATGTTTTGACATGTTGAGATGAAGCTTCGGATTGATTTCAAGCCCATTCTGACTTATCAATTTCGTACAATAAGCCTCAGACTGGAGACCTGAAAACCCTTGTAAAATGGTACATTGGGAAGATAACTTTTGGTATTTATTTTTAATGAAATGATCTCCAAAAATGGGAATGCATTTCTAAAAATAATGAAATGGTCTCCAAAAAATGAATGAAAGCGATCTCCAGAAAAAAATAAAATTATACAGCCGAAAATAATAAATTGTCATCTAGAAAAAATGAAATTATTTGCAAAAATAAACGAATTGGTCTCCAAAAAAATAGAACGGTCTTTAGAAAATCTTATTTTGACTACCTTAAAAAATAAACTGGTGTTTAGAAATAAAAAATTGCATCCAAAAAGCTTCTTTTTATCTCTATAAATAAAAAAATGAAATGGTTCCCATAAATATTGAAATTTTTGCGGGAAGAAAAGGGAACCGGTCTCCAAAAATATAGAAATAATCTATAAAAATAATAAATTGGTCGGAGCAAGAAAAAAATGAAAAATAAAACTCATTTTTTTACTTTTCCACACGACCATGTCCTGAAAGAAAAGTAATGTGATTGCCAAAAATTGGGACCTCCCCAAAAAATATGATTTTTACTCGTTTTCAAGGCTAGAACACGAAAAAATGGTTTAAGAGCGATGTTTTTCAGGTCTGTTTCACGTTGTTGGTTGCACTTTGTACGTTGGCACAATTGTGCACACACTAAGCAAGCAAAATAAAGTCAGAAAGTGGTTTCACTAGACTTCGATTCTATCAAAAGTATACACGTAAGTGTGTTTATAATACACTAGCGTAAATGGAACGGAACAGCCTTTGTGCTGACCTGTAAAGATCGCTCATGGAAAATAGAACATTTGTTAGGGATCTACTTTAAAAAGTACTTTTGGGAAGTTTTTACGATACTATAGCAACTTAAAAGTTGCTTTATCTCATCAAAACCAAATCATGGCGTTGACTGGAAATAGCGATTGTGCTGCTAGATAGTGCGGTGGCCAGCGTAACTTTAAATTCAGCGATTCGTCGCATGAAAACAGTTACTACATACATTATACACATAACATAATATTTGGTCATAATCGTTAGCTCATATTCGTTAGCTCAGAGATCTGTATATAGTACAGAGACGTAAAATGTTCGTCATTTAGTAAAACTTTAGATTGCCAATAGATTTCTTATGGGGATTTTTAGTTGTTTGTAAACAAATCTGCCTATCTTTTTGCATTGCACTGTACATACCCTACAAGAATTTTGCGACAACGTTTACACAAACGTATCGCCAACCTTCCGCAATAGTTGTCACGAAATGTATGTACTGCGATCAACTTCATTCGAATTCAGCATGTTGTATTTTTAAAGGCTGCAATGGCTGATTATTCTACTTAATAATTATTTTGAATGAGTTTTTTTTTCTAATTAGCAACGATGAGCAACATGAAAAGTTTAAATAAAACCATTTGAAATTATGTTTTCAATGTAATGAAGTTGGATACAATTCGAATTTACAGGTTTACGCAATGCGATATGTCGCAGATATGTCGGCGTAATGATTATGCGTAAACCCGTACATTGCAAAACCTATCGCAATGCGGAATGTCGCGGGAAGGTTTTGCTTTACGGTGACATGTCGACGTAAACCTCAATGTCCCGTGTGAAAAAATAGTAACTGAGCAGTCAGTTAACTAATTTTGGACAAAAATGACTTACTTTGATTGACATTTCAGTACAAAGTGTAGTGTAAAGGCCTGGTGTCACATACAACCGAAACTGAAACTGAAACTTAAACTGATTTTCAGTTTTGTTGTACATTTATTCAGTTGCTGTTTCAGTGGGGGATTTCAACCAAGTGGAGGCTGCTCCCGTATAAGAAAAATGTGACATTTCCACACTGTCCGAAGCGCCACCTTACAACTCAAATGAAAATTGATACTCGACACTTAATGTGAAGTTCTGTTTGACACTTGATGTTTGTTTGTTTGGTTCGTTGAAATAACACGAAAAACAATAATACGATATCGATACTACTGAAATAAAACTCAAATCGTGAAAAAAATTAAGTCGTTTAAAATGTCTGAGACACAGGACATTTTCTGTTGGATTTGTAAAAAAAAGAACGCCACAAAAAAGTGCTCAAACTGCGTACGCTCATTTCATAAGAAATGTAGCAAATTCGACGATGTGTGCAATGGATGTACTGCTGTGGATGGCTACCCATTTAGGTATAGATATTATTTATTTCAACATTTATCAATTATTTGTTGACTATTATTCATTTAATTGTTAACAGATCAGAACATGTGGAACTTATCCCAGCGCTCAAACATTTCCTTCTGAATGAAGAAGAGGTAAGCAGTCACTTGATTTTTTTATGTTTCCAATGCAGTCGAATAACGAATAATTTTCATGTCCAAGTTCAAAATAATGACAAATTGATATAAGTGTAACTTTTTTCATCCTTTTAGGCCACAAAATTGAAGGATGTTAAGTTCACAAACGGGAAAGAAATTGTGAAGCACATCGACATGAATGACATTGCGGAAAAGTGCTACAACAGCTTCTCCGAATTGAAAGATGACGTCGAATGGTTCGTGCATAACTTAAAAACGAAGACTTTTGTGCCGAAGATGAAAAAATGCGAGGTCGAAGCATTAGCGGGAGGCTTGGTAAAAGGATTGGAACAAGAGATCCAAAATCTGGTTCTATGCCCCGAATGCTATGGAAATGCAATGACGGATCCAGATCATTCCATCACGTTTGCATGTGTGAAAAAGCCCCACCTTCTGATTTGGGCCAACTGTGAAGAATTTGGATACTGGCCGGCCAAGGTAATGTCATACGATGACACACATGTTGGCGTCAGATTCGTCGGGGACGGCACAAGTGCGTTCATGCTACAATCCAACTGCCGTTTGTACTCAGAGCAAATGCCCATAAATAAACATAGCCCAGCAACCAGTGATGCATCTGAACTTGCCTTACAAGTGAGTGTTTGTTGATTAATTCTAATAAATTTAAAAACATTTTTCAGTTCAATGCGATTTACTGATGATCCATTCATAATTATTTAAGGAAGTACAAACATTCATCGAGAATACGAAGAAAAAATTTGGAACCTTCAATTATGCGCCAGAAAACTCGCCGTTTGAAATCCAAAATTTCGCCGATCATCTGCGCAGCCAGATTGGACCACAAGAGCCGGCTAGATCGGATACATCGACTGAAACACCAATTGATGAATTCATTGAAAATGAGTTGCAAGACGAAGAAAATAATGGCGGTAATGATTTATCGTTGAAAAGATCAGCTCCAGATAGTACGGACGTGGCACGACATGATGATCGTGCGAAACGTATGAAACAACACATGAAGTGCGCTTGGGAAGAATACCAAAATTGCGAGGCCGAGTTGACAGCTATGATATTTGCTAAAAATCACAACGAGAAAAAGATGAATGAATTGAAAGTCGAATTGGCTGCCGAAAAAGGTAAAGTCAAAAACTTTGGCGAAAATGTCCAAAAAGTTAAGGATTTTGAGGCAAAATGGGAGGCCGAGAAGAAGGAGAAAAAAGATGCCGTCGAAAAGATGAATCAGTTGGCGATCGAATTGGCTGCCGAAAAAGACAAGACCAAAAACTTTGAAGAAAATGTCCAAAAAGTCAAGGATTTAGAGACAAAATGGGAGGCCGAGAAGAAAGAGAAAGAGGCTGCCTCCGGACAGTTGGTTAGATTGAGGACCGAGAAAGATGAAGCCACAAAGATCAGACACACATGTATCGTTTGCAACAAGAAATGTTTCATGTATTGCGGTCTCGATTGTATGAAGTAAGTTTGAAATACTTTTTTTTGAAGAATTTCCAGATAATATTTCTAAGAATTGCTTTGAATTCTTCCAGTGAACACCTCAATCAGTAGACGAGCAACAACTGAAGTCCCATATTGGCCTGAAATTTTCCCCAGATAACGGAGACTACCTCAATTTCTCAACAGACAAATGTTAAAGTTCAATTAAATATGTAAAAATTTTCTAAAATAAAATTTTCTAAAATAAATTTTTCATCATTTGAAAATGGTCGTGCCATTTTTGTTCGTTCTGCGAGCACCGAGTCTTTCATGCATTTCCGACTCCTAAGTTGTATATTTGAAAATGGTCGTGCCATTTTCAGAGCATTGAATCTGCTCTGTTCAGATCTGCTCACCAGCAGCACTACATAGATAGCAGCTTCAATGCTCTGGCCATTTTTGTCCGTTTTTTTCTGATTTTGAATTGAATTTTCATGAATTAATGACACAAATAGTCATGTTCAACACCTCAAGTAATTTGTTGCAGTCGATGATACTTTAGCCGTTGGCCGCTGTACGATATTTCCTTCGGGCGAAATGGGTAAATTTTCTCAAAACGGTCTCAATTTTGTCGATATTCTGTATTCTCTACGATTCTCTAGACATTGAGCTTGCTACGGCTTCCTGACTACCACTATTTTCAAACGATTCAGAATTACCTAAGTGGAGAATGGTTCATTTTTTGCAAACTGGAAATATGGGTCAGTTCCGTTATTTTTTCGAGAGATTTCTGTAAATTGTGTGAAATGTAGGCAAAGGATGTCGCTTCCGATTGACAACACTTCCATTAGTTTTATAGTTTATACTTTTATTTTGTATTGAAATAAACGAGTTTTCTTTTCAAAAAAGTTCGAACCCAATACATTTGAAAATGGTCGTGCCATTTTTTGTTTATTTTGTAAAGTAAGTATCTAAACCTATCAAAAAAAATTTTTAGTCCAATCAACCTTTCTGCAAATCAATTTTTCCTTGATCTACTACTGTGTCCAAAAAGTAAGGTGACATTGCATTTAAAATTTAGCGCGCTGGGGAATTTGAAAAAATCCTTCTATTTTTAGGTTGGTAGGACTGTCTTTGACATCCCTGCCAAATTACACGTCAAAATATTCATTAGTGTTTGAGATACGCTTCGTTTTGTGGACTGCTAAAAGTGAATTTCTCGTTTTTTGCGATGTCGAAATTTGTTGATCAAAGAATTTGCATTAAATTTTGTTTGCGGAATCAATTTTCTGCTGCGGATTCGTTGAGGATGGTGCAGAAAGCCTTTGGTGATGAGGCTATGTCGAAAAAAAATGTTTACAAGTGGTATAGTGAGTTCCAAGCAGGCCGTGAATGTGTCGAAGACGAAGAGCGTGCTGGGCGACCATCAACCTCAACCGACGAAGCTCACGTCCAAAAAATTAAAGATTTGGTGTTGGAAAACCGTCGATTAACGATTAGAGACCTTGCTGATGATATTGGCATATCGAAAGGCTCAGTCAATACCATTTTGAAGGATGTTTTGGGCCTCAAACGCGTCAAATCTCGACTGGTACCGAAATCATTGAATTTTTTGGAAAAAAGGTGTCGAGTTGACGTGTGTGAAACAATGCTTTCTGACTACATTGACAAGACGAAATGCATGATCACTGGAGACGAGACTTGGATCTATGCTTACGACCCGGAAACAACCGACCAATCGAGCGAATATCGTGCCAAAGGTGAGCCGAGACCAAAAAAACCGCGCCAAAGTCGCTCAAAAATCAAGGTCATGTTGACTGTTTGACCCGGGGGAAGGAACTCATAATGCACAACACCCCGATAATCGAAGAAAACAGTCAACAAGGAATATTATTTGAGTGTTATGCGTCGTTTGCGTAACGCTATCCGCCAAAAGAGGCCGGAATTGTGGAAAGACAACTCTTGGTTTTTGCACCATGATAATGCATCGTCTCACAATGCGATCATTCTTCGTGAACATTTCGCCAAAAACTCGACTCATATCGTTCCACAACCACCGTATTCACCTGATTTGGCACCGTGCGACTTCTGGCTGTTCAACAAGCTCAAAAGACCGCTCCGGGGACACCGTTTTGAGACGATAGAGCAGATTGAAGCCGCAGCGAAGACGGAGCTGAGGGCCATCCCAGAAGTCGACTTTTTCAACTGTTTCGAAGATTGGAAAATCCGTTGGCATAAGTGCATTGTATCGGGAGGGGATTACTTTGAAGGCGATGAAATTGATTTGGAAGAATAAATAAAGAATTTTCAAAATAAATGCAATGTCACCTTACTTTTTGGACACAGTAGTATATTTGATTTTATTGTCCAGCACGATGGGTTTCTTTTAGATTGAAATGTCGCATGTGTTGTGTTTTCTGCGCCATTTTTGTAATCGTTTTGCACGCTTCCAAGGATACGATGTCCATGTAAGCTTTTATCACAAGCTCGATAAACTCTTCCTTGTGATCATGATCATCAAACGCAGATTGGTCATAAAATCGAGCTTTGTCAATTTTTCCCACAATATGCGTCAACATTGAGCTAAACGAAATACTTTGCGACTCATATTTTTTTAGCATATTGTCGACAGTATTCATTAGCTCAATTGTGCTTTTACACGGTGGCAAAATATTGTTGACTTCCGATTTATATTCAATGAACGCATCGTCGGTAATTTCGTTTTCTACAAATATTTGCATGCACGCCGAACAGCTATTCTTTCCTTTGCTACTTATTCTTTTTAAGACAGTCATCTCTACAGTACTTGCTGTATGTGCCCGTGAATTCTGTTCCAAAGCATTTCCATTATGCACTATAAGATTGTTGTCTTCATAATCAATTTGATTTTCGAAGTCAAAGTTGGACAGTAACTCTAGTTCAGTCTTGTTTGTGACCTTTGACGTGGCACTAGTTGATGAAGCGTATAGAACTTTGGTGATGTCATTTACACAGTTCGCACCTTTCCCCGACACAACTTCGTTGTGTAAAAGCAGTTTTCTGTATGCGCTCATAAACTGCTGAGCAGTCGGATTATCATTACAACCTAATAAATGAATATTTTCCAATTATTGATTGAAAATAAATGAAATCTTTCTCAAAACTAGTCAGATTGTGTATTTTTGCTGCTGAGAAGGCCCAAGCTGAGCTGAGTTTGCTGAAACAGGTGCTTGAAGCATTTAAATGTTCATTGCCAACATTGTGCAACTTCAACATGGCTTCATGAAGAAGTGCAGCTCTTTCTTCAGCGCATAAACTTTGTATTAAGAAAAAACATGCATCATTGCTATCAATGAAAATTGTGTGCCTTATCTGCGTTAAAACACTGTTGACCCCGGGCGCTTGAGTCAACAAATACAGCTCAACTCAGGCCTCCTCAGCAACGAAAATACTCTCTATGATACTAGATGAATGAAAACATTACCTCCCATGCGTCTTATACATCCGAAGTACGACTCAAGATGGTCTTGGTAAAATTCTTTTGCTACACTATGCTTCACGTAATCATGATAAATTCCCATGAAGCTAATCGTATTGTGGTAAAACCCAAAATATGGGGTGAATGACTTTGAGTTTAGTATCGGCTTTTTCTTGTCACCTTCAATTATCTGGAGCCCTTTTATGTACTTTCTAGCATATTCAAAGTGATTAGTAAATTGGTTTACTGTTTTATCTGAGATTGGCTGCTTGAATTTGTCGTTACAGTGGTTTCTTTTCGTATTCATGATATCGAATGTGTTATTGCAAAATCGAATATACTCTACAGTGCCTTCACTGGCACGAAATTTTTCACTTTTCTTCACTTTATCCAAGTATTCAATTGATTCTGCAGAGCTGTTACTCAACGTTTCAGCTGCTAATCGTACCTGAGGAGAAAAAAATCATTTTTGCTATTATTGAATATGTATATTTTTCATCTATATTTATGCTTTGGCATGAAGCAATAGAAACGCACATTCATTTTGTTCTTCTCATATTCCATAATGACCTTTTGTTAATTTGTTTCCAAAATTTAGGTTCCCCGATATTTGTAGTGTGACTAAATTCTCGATAAATGTCCATTTTATTTCCTTATTTTCAGCGTCGTAAATTGTAATTTTGTTCCCGAGGCAGTTTCTCGCCAATTTAATTAAGTGGGGTGGATCAAGAATCATATAAACTGTTTTCTTTTCATCAAATGGATTCTTGAAATACGGTTTGTCTGCATCATAATTGGCACCAAGAATTTTGTCGGTGGAAATGTTAACTATATTGCCATCCTTTATTATCGCACATACAATAACTCCAACATTGTGCAACTTCAACATGGCTTCATGAAGAAGTGCAGCTCTTTCCTCAGCGCATAAACCTTGTATTAAGAAGTAGCCGATTGTGATCTTAAATTCATCTCCAATACCGCTTACCATTAAAACGTTGACATTTTTGGCTAACGGTGAGCATACATCATGAATCTCTTGCTTGCCGGCATTAATATGTCCAAGAAATTCTTCTTGTGCTGAGCTCCATTGTGAATGTTGTCTTATTGATGCATCATCATGGATCAAAGCAACATTGAGATCTTGACCTTTTGACTTTGCCTCGTCTGCCTTTTGTTTTAAGGCACTGAATGAACTTTCAGTGAATCCGGGTGAGCAATTGATTCCGGAATACCAATTCCGGATTGTCCTTATATGCGGTAAATTCAGATTGAAAAATGTACGAATATACTCATACGCCCTGGGTGAGTAGAAGTGCACTGTAAAGCAGAAAAGTCTAACGTTCGCGGAATATTTCTCGTAACCCCTTCCAAACTGCAAACATTCGAAAACTTCCTTTTGTTTAATGTCCTAAAAATAAATGAAATGATTAACATTGAATGGCAACTACAATGAAAAATTATCTTATAATAATGCATTAGAAATTGGAATAATATTTCTTACTTTGAAACTTTGCTCCTCATATTTAGCCTCCTTTTTCGAATATTCTGTCAGCTCTCTCTTGTTAGATTTAATCAACTGTCGCAGTTCCTTTATTTCATTCGACTTCTTTTTCAGCGCACTTTCCATTTTAGTAATTTTGGTTTTTAACGAGTGTTCTACCTTTTCCAGTTCAATTACTTTATTCTTCAATCGATATACTTCAACTGACTGATCAACAAATATTTTATAATCAGCTTTTGAGATGAGTTTTGCATCACTATAACACAAAGAAATGCAAAAAAAAACTATATTTAAAAATTTCAAATTAAAGTTCAACGGTTATTACGTACCCGACGTGAGGAATTGATGCGTGTGAGGTAGTTTGACCTGATAGCTGAGAAGTATAAGTATCCGTAGTATCTTCATCAAAAAAATCAGGACTGACAATAATTTCTTCGTCATTTGTGTATGTATTTTCACTAAAACATTACAATTCAAAACAATTCTGAATGCTGTGAGAACAATGTCAGAAATAATATCATTTCTTATACATACTCATCATGAGCAGTCGATAAGCCATAGCCATAAGCTTCATTGAAGGTTTCATCACTATTTGAGCTATATTGACCAGGAAATTCCGAATTTGACGAAATATCCACAATTGGATTGGAATTCATTGAATTGCTGTTAATAGTAAGCTCACAAACGACATTTGCGTCGGAATCTTCCGCAGTATTATCAATGTTGTTATTAACTCCAAAAATTGTGGGTACTTTGCCTGGAACAATGGTCTTCTTTTTTCCCTTCATAACAATGTCATCTGGTGAAAAGTGCAATTGACACAAATAATACGTTTGAACAACGTAATCAAACGGCTGTACTCGCTCAATTGCTTCTATCCATAGGTTCCTATCTGGTTGCTTCAATGGTACGCTGCAATTTTTTCCAATAGTCTAAGCAAAAATAATATTTCTGAATCCGTTAAATATAGAATTTGTCATACCTGAACAAAGATATATTGGAACCTTTCGCAAATTTTGTATTGCAGTATTTTATTTTGCAGCTAGGCATTTTTTCAATAATTACAGGACTCAAACTTATTCAATTGGATTCAATGCGTTAATATCTAATTGGTTTGAATTGGTTTCAAATACAATTCGAAACTTCAACTTGTATCAACAAACCTGATCAAATTCACATTCTATTTTGATTTGTCAATAGCTGTCAACCAAACATGCAGAAAATCGCACGACCAGTTTCAAATTTGAAATCAGTCGTGCCATTTGACAGCGCGCCAACAGTA
>NW_022599108.1:0-17734 GCF_009176505.1 Sitodiplosis mosellana | reverse complement strand
TGAATGCGTTAAAATAACGCTTCAGGCGCCTGAGTTAGCAAATTCAGCTCAGCTCAGGCCTACTCAGCAGCAAATATGCAATCTCTGGTCGATACAGTTAATCAAATTCATTAATTCAATCATTAATTGGTGTTGTTTTCGTGTACATTTTCTCTCCATCTACTCACACACACACATGCACGCACAGGAGCGACTGACACGTTCATCGTTGGAAACACAAAAACTGGAGCTGATGTCAGCAATGAGCGAGCTCAAATTACAGCAAGCCGTATTGGAGCGCGAAAATTTGGAGCTACGCGCCTCACATTTTAATAATAATACAATTGCAACGGATCGAAGATTGCCGCCCGTACCAAACACACGAATACGCACCAACTCTTCATCCGGATCAATGGTGCGTTGTTCATTCATTAATCTAAAACGAACCGTATTTTGTGAAACCGAAAGGGAAGCTAAATATACACAGTTTTATCGAGTTTTTTTTTTGCATGCTCTTCTGCCTACAGACACCGCCATCAACATATCGTCGTCAGCAAGTTGATATCCATTACAATAGTCTTCCGCGAGCGTCTGCACCAACCACATCAACACCCATACAATCGGCATCGAGTTCGGCCAATAATTCGTCGTCCATCGATTCAAATGCAAATCCAAAACGAAATGCCGTCGCATTCGGTAAACAACTTATGAATCAATACATCCCGCATTCAGCGACAAAATCTGCCTCGAATATATGTCATCAACAAATGGTTCTTTGTCAACAACCCGAACCGACATCCACATCACCGTCATTGTGTGACGGTTTTCAAAAACAAAAAGGAGTCTCTGTTCCAAACTTAGGTTTACCAAAATTATCCACAAACACACACACGCTTGCTCGTTCCGTTACGCTTCTTTTTATTTCTCTTCTTTGTTTTTTACTTCTCTCTCTCTCTCTCTCTCTCTCTCTCTTACACACACACGTATTCAGCATCCACATCTAGCATGCTCAACAATTGACTCTATTTTCTTTTTTGTTTCTAATTTTTTTTTTCAAATTCTAATGCAAATCGTGTGTTAATTTGATATCGATTTTAATTTGAACACATGCATGCGTCCTCGAATTTGTTTGCATTACAGAAAACTGAACTTGGAACACGTTCAATTTGTTGTTGTTTTTTTTTCTTCTCAATTTTTAATCTATAATGTGAAAATTCGTGAATTGATCACGATAATACTTTAATAAATCAATATTTCTTTTGTATGCCACACACATATTAATCGATAAAACCTGCTTTGAAATGTAATCATCCTCCCTCGAAAAAATAGACCAATTTTTTGGCTAATTTTTACGCATGACTTCAATTCATTTTTTTGCATATCAATTGTGTTTTGTTGCTAATTTTTTTATATTCAAATTTGCTTCTTCAATAATCGCAATGTATTTGTTTTGTCCTGAATTAATTTTGTTTTTCGAATTTCTGTTCTTTTCCACACTCTTTGTTTGGAAAAGTATCTTTTGTTATGGGTTAGAATTTATTAAACGATTTTTTTATTACACATTTAGCTCAAACCGAGAAGATTATCGATGACATTGATGTGCGCCAACAATCATCGCCATCGCCATGCTCAATGAGTAGCAAAAGCAAGAGTTTGGGCGGTTTACGGAGTATTTTTGGTAAATTGCGACGCAGCAACAGTGGCAATCTGGAAGATTTACCTTTGGACGGTGGCGAATTCCGACGAGGCGGCATTCGAGCTACAGCTGGACCACGACTTGGCTGGAGTGGTGCACCAACTACAGATATTCGGTAAGAGAAAAAAATGAGACGACTTTTCGACTCCTTTTTAACTGTTCTGTTTATCTCTGTAAAAAAAACGTCTTTTTTAAGTTTAAGAGTTTTAGTTCAACATTTCACTCAAAAAGAATATTTATGTCGGGTCAGAAAAAATTTTGGATGAAAATTATGCAGATTTTTTTTCCATTTTTATTCACCAAATTCGAAACATTGCCAAAAAAAAATATGGTGTTATTTCATGTTCATTTGTTGTAAAGAATTACTTCGATTTGAAATCGGTTACAGTCCTGGGATATCTATAATTAATTTGCCTCACGATTCTCACTTTTAAACAGCCTGTACTTTTGTGTATTTCAGACTAAACAATGAGAGATCGAAGCCATTTGCGGAATGGAGTGTGGACGCGGTGTGTGGTTGGTTTGAAGAGATGGGATTGGGCATTTATGAGGATGATCTGAAAAAGTGGCTCAAAAATGGTGGTAGCGACCTGATAAATTGCTCATCCCTTGACATTGAAAAAGAAATCAACTTAAAATCCGCATTACATCGCAAGAAAATCGTATTAGCCTTACTGGATGTCACTGGCAAGGACACCGATGAATTGTTCGTTAATTCCGGAAAATTAGATATGGTTTGGGTGAGTGAAATGAAAAGAAACGATTATGACTAATGGATTGAACATGGGTAATAACAAAAAATGTTTATGTTCAGGTAATGCGATGGTTAGATGACATTGGCTTGCCGCAACACAAGGATGCTTTTTCGAATGCTCGCATCGACGGCCGTATGCTTCACCGATTAACACTAGAAGATTTGGCCACACTTCATGTCACATCGTCACTTCATGCAGCTAGGTAAACAAAAACAAAACGAAAACAAAATTGTAACTAAACCGTTTGCCCAAACATTTTCAGTCTTCGTCGAGCGATACAGGTGATGCGAGAAAACAAATGGAATCCCGATTGTTTAGTGCGACGATCGTATAATCAGCAAATTGATGATGAAAAAGTGTATTCGCCAAGTGATTTATTGAAAGATATACATTTGTGGACGGCACACCGTGTGATGGAATGGTTGCGTGTCGTTAATTTGGCCGAATATGCACCGAATTTACGCGGCGCCGGTGTACATGGGGCGCTTATGGTTTACGAAGATCGATTCACTGACGAATTACTTGCCGATTTGCTCAGCATACCAGCCACAAAATCATTGATCCGACGACATTTGTGCACACATTTCAAAGATTTACTCGGCCGCGATATCATTCAAAATAAACGAAAAGCCGAAACAACATTAGGTTATCAACCACTTACACTGACCTCTAAAATTAAGGTAATCGCAATGCAGGAAAGGATTTTTTTTAAAATTTAGATAAAGATGAAAAATGAGAATTTTTGAATAATTTTAAATTTTCAAAAAATTCACATTTTTTTAGCATGTTAAAAAAAGTTTACAATAAATTCAAAATATAATTGTATTGAAATATTCGTCTAACTTCCTGTAGACACCGAAAAAGTCGCAATTCACGTTAAAACGAAAGAAGAACATCAAACCAAGCGATGAATGGGGCGATTTAGTTTGCCCAATAGGAGCATCAGGTAAGTGCTTCATTGAACAACATTTATTTTCCATCAACTGTAATGTTTTAATTCAATAACTATCATTTGTACGCAATTTCATTTTATTTCCATTTTAATATCCCTTTTTTTTAATAAATTTATTTAAAATTGATTCTTGATTTGAATTCTAATTTTTGAATAACGTTTTTATTTCCTATCGTATTTTGCAATTAAAAAAAATGAATAAATTTCGAATTGAATTGTTGAATAAAATATAGCTGTGTGTAGCGAAAGTGTAACTAATCAAAAATCCCTTTCAGGTGAAAATGACCAAAAGAGTCCAATTCTTTCTTCTACTAATAACACTAATGTAAGTTTAGTGCTTTGCACATAATCAACTAACTCTCTCAATCAAAACACAAGCATAGCTGTTGTTATTTGTTGACATTCAAGTGAAAAATGTCCAAGTGTATGAAAATAATTAACAGAGAGTGTAAAAAACAAATTTTTTTATCAAGTATATCTTCGCATCATTTTTCTATCCATGCTTATGTGATGACATTATTTTCAAACAACAACATTTTCTTCTTTCATTCTACCCACAATTTTCATTTTCATCTCATTCGAACACAAACACACAATTCTAATCGCTTGTTCATTTTGTAGACGAAGAATCCAGCACTGCCAACCGGCGTCGGGGCTGTTTCTCCGGAGAATAGTCCCATACCGCAAAATCACCACAATCATCATCATCATCATCATCATCAGTCAGATGTTCGAATGTATCGCGATTTGTAGCATTCAGCATCCGGTGTCGAAAATTCGGAGCAACACGATGCAATAGCAAGTGGATCGCCAAAGTCATGTTTGCGATTAACTTCAAGTTTAAGTTTAAACAATGAAGATGTTGACAAACAATTGCTCCTTTCGACAAGTGTTCCAATCAAAATAGGAAATGATACTAATAAAAAAGAGTCGCGCAAATGCAATAATCGTATTCGTTACACATTTGGATTGCGTGCGGTAAAAGCGACAACCGTCGAAAATCCAGTTTCAAATCAAAAGGACAACAGCAGCAACGATGGCATTGCACAAAAGACAACACCACCAACACCATTACAACCACAAAAAGAACAGGAACATGAACAACCAAAATCAAACTTAGTCGATAATTTAAGCAAAAATAACGCAAAACTGGTTAAACAAACTACAATCGACTATTATGTTTAACGCACGATATATGTTTTCTTCGTTTCGTAGTTTTTAGTGTTAGAAGAAATCAGTGCCCAAATTTTTATGAAACTAAAAAAAATTAATGAATTTATGTTAACCTATAAAATGTTTATTATCGTACACATACAGCATGTGTATATTTTGCTATTGACCGTTCGTTTTCTTTTCTCTCATTTGACCATTAGGATACAAATTTGGCATAAAATTCATACTAATAATAAGTTGACCATACACATATATGCACACAAATACTGAACGATTTTTCTTCTCGTTTCACAATTGTTTACCGGCATAGTATTACGAACAAAAATGGACTTGATACTCAACGCTTTACAAATTACAATAATCGTAGTTAGTTGAGATTCGTTGAAAATGGCACAAAACAATAACAAAAATATCAAACCGAATATTTGATTAGAAAATAATTTGAACAAACAGAGAAAAAAAAATCAAAAACAAAAGTCACACGATTTATTACGATATATACATAGTTGATGTACAAAACATTGTTTATTCGCACACATTTGATGTTAAACACCGAACCGGGTTATTTACTAATGAGCTTATCATTCTCAGAAAGAAAATAAAGCAGCCCAGTTATTTAACAAAATTGAAAGTCTCTAATATTATAAACGAGGAATCAATTGAATTGTAATTAAACAAAATGAAAAACAATTTTGATGCAAATGGTTTTTGTTCTGAATTTACTGGTTTTTAAAGTAGTACAATCAATAATCGACTATTTCGGAGTCATTTTTGTGGCGTCTCCACTCGTATTTAACGTCCATTGTAGAAGCTTACTTGTCAAAGTTCAAAAATCAATGCAAACATATGGAAGCCTGACTGGTGCCACTTAACACACGCTTTATTCAAATATATTTTATTTCATTCAAACAAGTAATTCAGAGAAAATGAATGAGATTTAGCGGATTTTCCTTGTGTTTCAGATATTTTTGGGAATGGTTATCATTTCTGACATTCTGCTCGTGGAAAAAATCAGGTAGTTTAATGATATCCTTATGCAATATTTTCTAATCCAAGCCCTTCTTCAGCTGATTGAACCACTTCATCAAATGCAATCACTTTTTCAGCCTTCGTTCCGTCAAATGGGTCCAGTTTCGTTTTTTCTTCAATCTTACACTTTTGTTATAAAGTATTTCAATCGTAAGGTAGAAAAAATGATGAAAAGACTTCACTTCTAGCCAACAATCGTAACAAATACACGTTTTTGGCCAAATTGACATCATGCAACAACTGAAACATTGTGAAAAAAATGTTCACTTTACTCTTATTCACTGAACAGCAATGTTCGAAACTAAATTATATCAGACTAAAAGTGTTCGTGGGTAAATTCCTGCATGTTCGATTCGACCAAGTATTTCAACACCATCATCTGTTTCTGTAAAACAAAAAAAAACATGTTTTTAGTTAAAAAAAAAATCATGGTTTTTAACTGTTTTTGTTGACTATTTCATCATTATAAATAGAATTAAATAATATTATCGGTCAAAATGGTATTCATGGTCTCTGATTTAGTTTATGTCAATAGATGTCACTACAAAACGATGTTCATATTGTTTGGTTTATTTTTTTTTTTGTATTCACTAAGTGTCATATGTCTTGACAAATCTCTGTCTAGTGTAAATAATTCCATTCGCTGTTTCATTTTGCTGCTTTTGTTGTGTAAATGTGTCGTCGTTTGTCCCATCTATTTTGTGTCAGCTATTAAACGAAATATGAATAAAAGTGCGAAGCAATTGTGCTGTGTGTGCTCAGGAAGTGGTGAACATGATGCATTTGGCCGAATCCCAGTCAATGTCCACGCAAATCCAAATGAATTCCGTTTCTGGAGAGAGACAATTGCTGAATATATCGCCGATATTTCGGGCATTTATGTGAGTACAGAACAAAGAAATCTTTTATTTCGCGAAATGGTAATTTTGATTTTGTTTTCTTTTTCGAACAAAAAACAGTTAACCAAAGATGAAAAGAATTACCCGCAAAAGATATGCACGATATGCATAACATATCTGAAACATGCCGTAACATTTCGCAAACAAGTGATCAACAATGACCGTTGCATACGGCAGCAAACGTTTTATCCGGGCAATGAGCCATTTAATATTAAGGCGCTGATGCAGAATGACTACAATGGCGGTGGTGGTGGCGGTGATACGGTGTGGAATGACATGAATCTAGCACCGGAAAGCATAACATTTGACAGTCTGAAGATGGAAATCGAAGAAGCGTTCGGTGGTGAATGTGATGATTCCGACGATGAGGAAGCGGACGATGCAGCTACATCGACGACAATGTTTAACTACAAAGAAAAAAGCTTCACCGAAGATGATATCACGGATTTTGTGCACAAATCCGTTGTTATTACGATACCCGATGAAATGCGCGAACGTAAATGTGATGCATGCAAACAGAGATTCATGCTAAAAGAATCATTTGATCAGCACCTAAAGGAATGCATCGAGCTAAAACTGAACAAATTCATTACGGAAGGCTATCAATTGTTGTCGATGCGCAAATCTCGTGCACTTTCGGCCAATGAATTCAATCGACGAATGATTTTCGCACTCAAGAAAATGGTGAAATCGTTGACGTCATGCTACAAAGAAGTGTCGGACAGCCCATCGACAAATGTCGATGATAAAGTAATGAAGAAGAATAATGTCTTGGATTCATGCGATAATGTACTCAAGAAACCCATAAATACAGATATTGATTCGCTGTCATCGGTTCGGCTACCAAATTTACTCAGCTCATTGGAGGGCAAGCCAAATGTTAGCATTCAGAAAAATCATTTGTTGGAGAACAATCAACACGCGTATAGTTTTATCACAACAACTGAAAATGGCGGCAGCGGTGGCGACATTCAAATGAACACAGCATTTAGCAGCACACCAATTCCAAATCATTTCAAGTCAATTGACAATGGCAATGGCCATGATGAACCATCACCTGATTCACTATTGCAGCTAAGAAAACCACAAACCAAACACAAACGACGACATCCAAATGAATTCAATATGGTGGTCGCACAGTGCAGCCAGTGTAACCAATCATTTTCATCATTGCAACAATTCGAAGAGCACATCCGCAAGAGTCACAACTCACGCTCATCCCAAACATCGTCAAATGTAATTCGAATTTTTTTACAGTGTTTTTCTTTATTTGAAGATTTTGTTTTATTCCATCGATTTCTTTTTTATCGGTTAATTTAAGCTCATGTGTTGTTGTTATTGTCAAACAAATCTAATAATTTTTGTTTTGCATTATTATTTTTAGGTGCCAAGCCAGTCTCCATCCACTGTTGACGACAAAATTGACACACTCAATCCGGATGAACGGAACACACTATTACAAATGCTCACCAATTCAACCATCAAATTTTGATCAACAGACTCATCAATTGCTGAGATTTTTTTGTTTTCAACTCCAATTTTCATTTTTTTAAATATGACAAATTACCAATTTCTGTGAGACTTTGTGTTGAAACAAGAAAGATAAACTTAGACACACGCACCTAATTTTATTAGAACCAAGACTCAAGTACTGATCTCAGTACTTTTCATTAATGAATAAACGAAATTAACGTAAGAGATTTCAATTTTCCAGCGGTTTTATTTTATGCTAACCGAATCAAGTCGCTTCGCTGGGCCAATTGAAGGGACTTTGACTTTAATAAGAGAAATTGACTCCCAATCAACTTAAGAGAGGGTTGAAGTTGATAACATTTTCTACCCGGGAAAAATTGAGAAATATTCGCGACGAGTTTATTGATTCTAGAGTTTTACATATATTTTTCTATTTTTTAACCAACAAAAAATGTATTGTGAAAAAAAACAGAATTTTCACTCTGAAATATGGGTGTGAAAATAAGTATGTTTCATTTTATTGCATTATTTCAGCATAAAAGCCAAATTTTTCAATGAATTTCATGGAATGATGAAATAATTTCATGAATGAATTTCGTTTGTTTTTCATTTTTATCGAAAATGCATCGCTCTCAATAGCAACGTATCATCGAAAAGAAAAAAAGCATAGACAAGATATCTTTTCCCCAATCAAAATCTGCATTTCACATTATATTTCAATCGTCATTTGATCTTCTTTCGCATCATTCATCTAAATGTGAGTTATTTTGTAGTCGAAAATTCAATTCAAATTAGAAATTCATGTTCGCTGCAACAGAAAATAGATATACTGACAGTTGCTAGTGGCTAGGTATTCCGATAGGGATATATCACATGCATGCATTCGCTATATGTACGCAAAACGATAGAGAAAGAGAGCAGTAACAGCAGAGCTTGAGTGAATGTGTCAAAAATTGTGTGACATTTGTGCGACAGTTCTCGTATATGCGAAAAGAAAAATACTTATATCGGGGGTGTGCAGTGTGTGACCATCAAACAAGAGTCGAATCAATCTGAATAACGAGAAGTGAAAGAAGAATTTGTACATAAATCCCAAGAATACGATGGCAAATGTAACGTGGTTGCTGACGCGCAAATTGCCACAAAATGTGCTGAAATCGGGCTTGTGCAGCAATGGTTGCCGTGTAATTTCATCGGTAAAGAATTGTGTCTTGATATCTTTTAAAAAAAAATCGATGTATTACATAATGAATGGGTACCAGTGCGATTTGCATTGGTCGTTTGCAATTATTCTGGGCAGAATTGAGTGGTTTCTTGTTCTTTTGGAATGTTTGGAGGCAATATGAATTCAGTCCATTTCACTCATTGGCTCTTTTTTTTTGCTGGACAAGATAATAAACAAAATGATTTCTTGCATTTCTTTTAAGGTTAACCGCAATTTTGCAAATGATCGCCAGAGCAACCAAGGATCCAACATATTGAAATCAAAAGCGGCACAAACTGAGTTAGTAAACAAGTTAAGCGCTTCAACTGATAACAATGGCTCACTGTTATCAGCGCGATTTATTATTGATTTTTTTTTTTAAACACTCATGACAATTACGTGCGCCAATTTATTTTGATTGTATGTTCAATTTTGTTTTGCAGACTGTTGACAAACTCGACGAAATGGATGCATCAAAGCCGATTCATTCATGCCACCAATTCACTCTTGGAACTCATCAAAGTGCCACCATTCGCCGATTCTGTTTCGGAAGGTGATGTGAAGTAAGTGTATTGTGAACCAAACTATTTATTTGTTATTGTGTCACACTCATGTGCTGCAAAACGAAAATGTCAAAATAATGAGTCACCTGACTGTAACTATTAATTCAATTTCATAACTGTGTATCTCGTTCAAGTTAGATGTGCATGTCGTGATAAAAAAAATGAAAAATTTCAAATGCACCCAATTTTTAATGAACAAATGAATGAAAGCAGCTGATTATGAGTTGAAAAAGTGCACTTTTTATTTTGGTCTGCATTTTCAATTTTTCATTGTGTTTTTTTTTTAATCAACATGAACGATTCAATGTACCATTGTGTAACGATTTGCACTAGAAAACATTCTAATTGACCCGAGCACTTTTTCTTTCTTCCACATCTCATTTGATTGGAGTATGTTTTTGCGGTTTACTTTTGATCTTTGTACTTGTTTTATTTAAACAAATACCGTTTACGTCATTTGCTTGTAGGTTTACGTGTAAAGTAGGCGATCAAGTACGTGTTGACGATAATGTCATGGAAATCGAAACTGATAAAACGACCGTCGGTGTTCCAACACCAGTCAGTGGTACCATCGAAGCAATTTATGTACAGGATGGTGATACGGTGAAAGCCGGCCAAGATTTGTTCAAAATTAAGCCCGGAGACGTTGCTGATAAGCCAGCCGCTGCCGCACCCGCAGCTGAAGCTCCAAAACCAGCCGCCGCAGCTCCACCACCACCACCACCAGCTCAAGCAGCACCTCCACAGCCAAGCGCTGCTCCTGCCACACCACCACCACCACCTCCTCCACCCCGAGTGAGTTTTATGCTATTTGGAAGTTTGAATTTCATTTTCACGGATGAAAAGTCGTTGTTGTTGGTTTTGCCAATTGAAAAAGATGGAATTTATTGTTCATTGACATATTTTAAAACCTACGACAGTGAAACATTTTATACTAAAAAAAATATCGATTTGAATCAAAACCGTTCCAATTCTCTGTATCATTTTAGCCGGCACCAGCTCCACAGGCTAGCGGACCCGTATCAACCGTACCAATCGCTGCCATTCGACATGCGCAAGCCGTTGAGGCAACAGTCAAATTGCCACCTGAAGATTACTCACGTGAAATCACCGGCACAAGAACCGAACAACGTGTCAAGATGAATCGTATGCGATTGAAGATCGCTCAACGATTAAAGGACGCACAAAACACCAATGCCATGCTGACCACGTTCAACGAAATTGACATGAGGTAAATATATTACACATTACCTTTCTATTCACTTTAAAATTATGAACATTTCTCATTCATCGGCAGTGCAATCATGGAATTCCGTAAAGCAAATTTGGATGCGTTCCAAAAGAAGTATGGAATTAAATTAGGATTTATGTCAGTATTTTCGAAAGCAGCTGCGTATGCTTTGCAAGACCAACCAGTCGTTAATGCTGTCATTGACGGTGGCGTAAGTAGAACTCAATTACGATTTTATTGAAAACTTGAATGATGAATTTAAGTTAATTTTTGGGCAAGTGGTGAACAAAATGCACTTGAAATTCACCATCTTGCATCAACTAAAATTAAATTTTTTCAGCGTATTTGTCCAACTTTTCTTAAAAATTCTGTTTCCATTTAGGAAATTGTGTATCGTGATTACGTTGATATTTCGGTAGCCGTAGCCACACCGAAAGGTCTTGTTGTGCCCGTGATTCGAAATGTAGAGAGCAAAAACTTTGCTGATATTGAAATTGCATTGGCTGCTCTCGGCGAGAAGGCCCGACGCAACGCCATTGCCGTGGAAGACATGGACGGCGGCACCTTCACAATTAGTAACGGTGGCGTGTTTGGCTCACTGATGGGAACTCCAATCATCAATCCACCACAAAGTGCGATCTTGGGTATGCACGGCATCTTTGACAGACCGGTCGCAATCAAAGGACAAGTAAGTGATTTACTAAATCTTAGCTAACAAATTAAAAATGAAATGAAAATTCTTTCGATATTGACTAAGAGTTAAGAAGTGTTCTTTTTCTTGTAAGATAGAATTTTTCTTGCTGAGATTTTTTCTTCTTTTGTTTCGGTTTTTAAAATAAAAACGAAAAATATTCTTTCATTTGTTTCAGGTTGTCATTCGTCCAATGATGTACATTGCTCTTACTTATGATCATCGTTTGGTTGATGGACGAGAAGCTGTAATGTTCCTACGCAAAATTAAAGCAGGTGTCGAAGATCCACGAATCATTTTAGCTGGTCTCTAAGCAAATTTCCTCGTCCATTAATTTTCTTCTTTCGATTGTGTCAAGCTGCTGGAAATCAATATGCATACACATTCATATCCAAAATGTGGTTTCTTCCCACGATAACAACAAATGAAAAAAAAAACAACACAAGTGAATAATGCGTCGTTTTAGAAATATAAATCAAATTGCACCAGGACAACAAACGAATACAACTCTCATTAGAGGCGAATTTGGATTGTAAAACATCTACTCACATTTCATTGTTTGCGTAATATTCGGAAATTATTTTATTTGCAAGAGTCTTGTAACTAAATGTAATGAATATTTAAAAAAATAAATAAAAAAAAGTCTTAAATTAAAGTGATGCGTGTTCTCTTTCAACTGATCTCTATCTTTCTGTTATTTCTCTTTCAATTTGTTTTAATTGGGGAGAATTTTTCTCAAAAGTTTTCACTTACCGGAACCGGTTTCTATTTCGATGGTTTCTGTCGGGTGCTTAATGGCAAGTGGTAAATAAATAATGAATCAAAAAAATTTTCATCAATTGATATTTGCAAAGAAAAAATTTTCATAAAAATATATTGTAATTTATGGCAATCATACTAACTCTATGATTGTCCATATTGTTATAATTTTATTGGTAACTAATTTAAGTAGACTATCGATTACAGTAATCCACAACCTTTCTTCGATATTGAGGTGTAGTTTCTAAATTCAAAGAATGACAACCATTTTCTGGGTTATTTTGCCTTATTTCAACTTGACACGATCGTGACTTTTTTCAATAGATGGCGCTGTATGTGTCACATCTAAATACCATAGATAATCTATGAAAAACTTTGAACTTTCATTGATTTTGGGTTTTTTCAATAGATGGACTTATAAATTTCACGTACAAATATCATGAAAAGTTCAAATAGGGCAAATCTGGTAGTCATTCTTTGAACCCAATTTCTTCAAGCCTGAGTAAACATAAGTACAATGCTTATTCACTTCTGTTCTTCAGTAAGGAAATATCTATATCAAAACTATGGGTGGGACTGGGCGTCGAGTAAGCTTTTGATGATTCTGTTTGCGTTAAAAGAGAGTGGAAGTACATTTTTTGGGTTGTTGTCGTTTCTCGCGTAATTGATAAGAGATAACAGATTTCTCTAATCATTTGGGTAAAAAAAACTACGACAACCCGCCCAAACAGACGTGTGCACGGTCAAAAATTCTAGGGGGGGTGGGGGGTGTAAAAGGATTTTGCCTCACTTTTGAAAATCGATTATATCTAGTGTCAAATTTTCCAAATCGCTGGGGAGGTCCACATTTTGGAATCCTAGAGGGGGGTAAAACCGGAATACACCCCCCTTGCACACATGTGCGCCCAAACACCAATCTATCTCCATGGAACAGTTGGAAGTCGAAAGAAATCGAATCTCCTCTTCCACAACAAAATCCATGAAACATACTCTTTGCTCAATTTCATCAATCGAAATATCTGAGAACGCGATGTTCCAATCATTACAAAACTGCAACTTTGAAAGGATAAGAATGGCTGTATTGATTATTATGAAGGTGAATTTTAGCTCAAACTGGAACCATTTTCCTCTGTTGCATCGGATGTCCTCTCTGGCAAATATATGCTTGCACTGACTTCTGGGTTTGCTTCATCTACTCTCACGGCTATTAAGCTTTCATCATCGTTATCTATGTCTCCATCATCTTCCAGTGCATCCGAATGCATTTTTGAAAGTATTTTTTCTAAATCATCAGATTTTGGACGATTCTTTGGTTTTTCCTGCCAGCATGACAACATGAGGGTATACCTATTTGCAAAAGTTAATATTATTATTATTAAACGTCGTTCGTAAAGAGTCCATAGCTCATGAAGTGTACTCTTCGATTCTCACATTTCTTCCATAGCCTTTTTGGGTTGTGGTAATCGGGTGCCATTTTTCAATTCTTTGATTGTAAAGTAACTTGGATCATCTCCATCCGAAAATAGTTCCCAAATTACGACATCGAACGACCAAACATCAGATTTTACAGTGAATTTCTGTTCCATTCCTGTATCTGGACGAGACTCGATGGCCATCCATGGAACTGGATCAGGAGCCTGTGAATAAAACACATCTCCGTCAATTCTAATTCAAAGACATTGTTCATTTGTGCACATTCGTACCGAACCGTCTTTTTTATAATATTCACTTCCGTTCAGTGTCCGTGATAGACCGAAATCACCAATTTTAACCGTTTTATTATCACAAAACAGAATGTTTCTAGCAGCTAGATCACAATGTATGATGGGAGGTTTATTCGAAGCCAAAGATAATAAGCCTCTTGCCACTTGAGCCGCCCAACTAAGCAGATCCGTTGTTGTATATGAGAAGGTAGGTGATAAAGGTGAACGGAATGTGTCATTTCCTACAGAAAAGGCTAATTTTAAAAGATATTCTACAACACACATATATTTACAAAAAGCACCTTTTGTGTTTCTGATATAACCTGGTGTTGTAGTATAGCCGGAGAGCGCATGCACCTATGTATGAATTAGCTTTCCTTTGTTTTTTCACCTAATTCTGGACCATATTTCGATCGATTATCAAATTATGTGAATATTTTAACTGCTTTAGAACGATTATCAAAATTTTGAAAACTTGGACTGCCTTTTTAACAAGTTGGTTTATTTTTCTTGAAGAAACTTTTGAGATCACCATATGGGCAGAATTCATAAAGAATCTTTATTCCACCTGTTGAAAACCAAACGGTTTATATTTTTCAATGGCTTAAAAAAAAAAACACTTTCAAATAGATCCAAATTTACCATTGAGAGCGTTCCTAATGCCGAATGCCCCAATAAAACCAACAACATTGCAATGTTTTGGCAAACATTTTAGAATGTTTATTTCCGCCAATAATTCAGTTGTACCCTATATATATAATAGATTTCAAAGATTAGCCATCAAAAGCCAATAAAAGAACACTAACCCGTTGCTAAACATACCCCCAATTTCGTGGCAGTTCCTTTGCTGACTTTGATCGATTTCACAACAACTTTTTTCTTTTCGGAAAATGGATTTATTGGAAACAATTCCCCCTCGCACACATCACTGAAATTGCCACGACCGATCAATTTTCCTGTTAGCAGTCGACTTTGAAGTGAGGTCAAATCGTGTAAATGCATTGCAACCAGTAAAATCGGGATAATAAAAAGGAAAAGTATCACAAAAGGCCATCCAAATACTAGAAAATGAACAAAAAGTGAATGAAAATATGTTATCATCAAAATGAAATGAGTGTTTCAAAAGGGGATGTACAAAAACAGTTTTTCATCTTTTCAATTTATGAAAAATAAAGAATATTTGTGATCAACTTATTGTAGAAATCAGACGACGGAGAACAAAACAATTATTCCATACTTTAAGTGAGAAATCCCCCTAGAGTTGCACACATTATCTTCAATTTCGAGATACCATGTCCGTTTATGACTCCGAATTCTTTCAGCTTCAGCTTCAAGTAGTTTAACAACAGTCTTACGCTCTGAATTGAAAATGGAACAAATCAAAAAATTATTTGCAATTTGAATTAAGATTATAGAAGATTACCATCGTCTACAGTCCAATAAAGTGCTGTATTTTCACGAATGTCTTTGGCATTGACGTCAGCGCCGTTTTTGATGAGAAGTCCAACAAGTTCCACACGTGCTGAGTTGCAAAAGAAACAAAATCAAAATATTGTTTATGTTTGAAAGTAAGAGTTCAAACGATCACCCCGCCGTGCAGCATAATGAAGTGCTGTCTCATTGTTTTTGGTTGTAGCTTTGACGTCGGCGCCGTGTCCTATGAGGAATTTAATAGCTTCATCTTTTCCTGGATTGCAAAAGGAACAAAATCAAAAGCTTGTTTGCATTTTGAACTAAGTATTTTAGACAATTACCTGTCTGTAAACCCCAAAGAAGAGCTGTCAATCCATCCTTGTCTTTAGCATTGACGTCGGCGCCGTATTTTATGAGTAATTTAATAGATTCATCTTTTCCTGGATTGCAAAAGGAACTAAATCAAAAAATCGTTTGTGTTTGGAAGTAAGAGTTCAAACGATCACCTCGCACTGCAGCATAATGAAGTGCTGTCTCTCTGTTTTTGGTTGTAGCTTTGACGTCGGCGCCGTATTTTATGAGTAATTTAATAGATTCATCTTTTCCTGGATTGCAAAAGGAACTAAATCAAAAAATTGTTCGTATTTGGAAATATGAGTTTGGACTATAACCTCCCCAAAAAGCCCCATGAAGTGCTGTCCGTCCAAAGTGGTCTTTGGCATTGACGTCGACGCCGTGTTCGATGAGTAATTCAATAGTTTCATCTTTTCCTGGATTGCAAAAGGAACTAAATCAAAAGCTTGTTTGCATTTTGAACTAAGTATTTTAGACAATTACCTGCCTGTGAAGCCCAAAGAAGAGCTGTCAATCCATCCTTGTCTTTGGCATTGACATCGGCGCCGTGTTCGATGAGTAATTTAATAGATTCATCTTTTCCTGGATTGCAAAATGAACTAAATCAAAAAATTGTTTATGTTTGGAAGTAAGAGTTCAAACGATCACCTCGCACTGCAGCATAATGAAGTGCTGTCTCTCTGTTTTTGGTTGTAGCTTTGACGTCGGCGCCGTATTTAATGAGTAATTTAATAGATTCATCTTTTCCTGGATTGGAAAAGGAACTAAATCAAAAAATTGTTTGTATTTGGAAATATGAGTTTAGACTATCTAATACTTTACGGATTTTGTCCATCTGTAAAACCATTGATTTTGATTTGAAATAAAAGTGCAATTACCACTCTGGGCATCGTCGTGAAGCGGTGTGGAATTATCGCTTTTCAAAATGTTCGGACTAACACCCTCATCAATGAGTAATTTTACTATATCAACATTGTCTAACCAATGGTAAGGAAAAAAACACTTTAAGTTGAATGACACACAAACATATTTCATAGGAATGTGTTACCCTTTCCAGCAGTCAAATGTATTGGAGTGTCTCCGTTATCAAGTTGAATACTCATATTTATTCCTTCGCTGATCAATGATCTCATTTTGGACACATCACCTAAAATATAAACATATCGGAGCAAAATGAAATGAGTAGTTTGGAGCGAAAATGTAATACAGAAAAGTTGCGCAGAAAAATGCCAAATGAAAAGAATTATATAGTTCACTATAGTTTGCTATACAGTATACTATATAGCTGTTCCTTTTCCGCTCATTCTTCATCGACATTTTCCCGCGTAACTTTTTTGCATACATTGTAATATTCGGTGAGTGCCACTAAAAAAAATATCCACATCCATCTAGTGCGTGAGACGCATTGTCACTCATTTAGTGAGTGAGACGCACGCGGATGAGATGAAGCAAAGCGAAAGAGAAGCGGGCAACTCCATATGAACGAACGATATAGCGCGCATACATTTCATCACTCCTTCGTTAGAATACGGCCACAAACACAAACACGTCGTACCCATTGACTCTATGTTCTAGTTGCGCGCTTCCCTTTCGCTTTGCTTCATCCCATCCGCATGCGTCTCACTCACTAAATGAGTGACCATGCGTCTCACGCACTAGATGAGTGTGGATATTTTTTAGTGGCACTCAACGAATATTACAATGTATGCTTTTTTGTATTACATTTTCGCTCCAAATTACGCAAATGTCGTTATTTCGGAGTCTATCTTCAATTCGATTGACAAAAAAAATCGAAAATTTCAAATCGTGTTTTTTCATATTGTTATCAAACATCATGTTGAACCGTTTGCCTTTAAAGTT
>NW_022599107.1:0-3415 GCF_009176505.1 Sitodiplosis mosellana | reverse complement strand
GGAAAAACGTGTTTTTAGTTTCATTGAAATTTTCGGACAAATTTCGGACAAAAAATTGTCCGTCCGTCCGAAAACGTGTCCGAACATTCGGACTGTCCGTTCGGACAAAAAAGCGTGTCCGAAAAGTTTCGTACAAAACCTGTCCGTGTCCGTTGTCCGTTTGTACGAGATAAAATTTTTCGGACATTGTCCGTCCGAACTTTCTTTTTTTTCGGACGGACAACATCTGTCCGTCCGAAAAAAAGTTGGACGGACGGACAAAAACGACTTTTTTCATTTTTGTCCGTGTCCGTTGACAGCTTTAATTTCATGGTCGAAAAATAGGTCGGATTGAAGTGAATTTTTCAACTTGCTATATTTTCACTGAAAATGACATTCGATGTGCTTGACAAAACTAAGTTTTTGGTCAATGATGACGCCGAGATCTTTGTGGTCCGATACGTGCTTGAAAATGAAATCACCGTATTTGTAACTTGTATCGAAAACGTCCTTCTTCTTAGTGGTAATTTTGAGGACGGCACATTTGTCTAAAGCTGTCAACGGACACGGACAGTTTCGGACAAATGCTGTCCGTTTGTCCGTTTGTCCGAGATAAAATTTTCGGACATTGTCCGTCCGTCCGAAAAGTTCGGACGGACAAAATTTGTCCGTCCGAAATTTTCATTTTTTTCCGACGTACAAAATCTGTCCGTCCGAAAAAAAGTTCGGACGGACAAATTTTGTCCGTCCGAACTTTTCGGACGGACGGACGGACAACCTTCTGTCCGTTGACAGCTTTACATTTGTCGAGGTTGAGGTGCAAATTGTTTACGTCGCACCCGGCATTAAGTTTATCGATGGCCCGACGAAGCACTTCCGCATCCGTGGTCGAGTGGATGATTTTGGCGATTTTTACATCATCGGCGAACAAGGAAATGAACACGTCGTCCATTTCGTCCACTATGTCATTGATGAATAAAAAAAATAGTGTGGGTCCGAGATGACCTTCCTGAGGACGCCAGATGATACATTGAATTCGTTCGACTCGCTGTTTCCATACTTGACGAATTGCGTTCTGTTTGACAGGTATGATTCAATCCAAGCAAGAAGATTATTTGGCAGAGTGAACGATCTGAGTTTCAGAATCAATCTCTTGTGGTTAACTCTGTCAAACGCTTTACTGAAGTCTGTGTAGAGAACGTCCACTTGCGCACCAGAATTTATGCCCCTCTGGGCATAGCAGGTAAATTCGGTGAGATTAGATGCAGTGGATCTGGACTTCATAAAGCCATGTTGCTTTTTGGTGATTTTGTCCTGTACCAGAGACAGAATTTTGACGTTCACTAAATGCTCAAAGAACTTCGCCACAGTTTGGAGCTTAGCAATGCAACGATAGTTTTCAATCTTCGATCCCGCCCCCTTCTTGAAAATGGGAGATACACTCGAGCGTTTCCGTTTGTCAGGGAAATGGCCAGCTGACATTGTCTGCCTGACAATGATTCATTGAAGATCTCGGTGAGTGGAGCCGCCAAATGACTCACAATTCTTTAGTATCAACGGGTGCATACCATCGGGACCCGTACTTGGTGTTTACGGCTTGTAGCTCTTCGAGCACAAAATTAATATCGAGCTGGAATTCCTCAGTTAGCTGTGACTCATCGGTAGGTGATTGTTGAACGCCTTGAGTCGTTGAGTCATCGTAGTTGCTATTGAAGAAATTAGCGAACAGGTTGGCCTGTTCAGTTTCGTTTGCCGTACGCACGTCACCAAGTTGCATGACTTTCGGTTTGTTGTCAGTACTCTTCTTTGAATTGACGTAATCATTTGTAGAAACAGCAGACGATTGTTGTATTGTGGCAAGATGAATCTGTGTGACCATTGCATTTTCGAAAGTTCGGACGGACGGACAATGTCCGAAAAATTTTATCTCGTACAAACGGACAACGGACACGGACAGGTTTTGTACGAAACATTTCGGACACGCTTTTTTGTCCGAACATTCGGACTGTCCGAATGTTCGGACACGTTTTCGGACGGACGGACAATTTTTTGTCCGAAATTTGTCCGAAAATTTCAATGAAACTAAAAACACGTTTTTCCCGTCCGTTCGCCAAAAATTTCAATTTTTCAACAAATGGTTTGCGTATTTAACGCTAATAATTTTCAGACGGATGTTCGTATCTTTATAAGTACTTTCTTCTGATACTTCTTAATGAAAATTGTATGAAGAAAAATTCTCAAAACTAATAGGAAAATTAATCAAACTATTTGTTCTTGTGTAAATGTTGTGTTGATTATTAAAAGAGCATAGAAATGTTTCGATTCTCAAATACTACAGTAACTTTTCATTTTTATTCATATTTAACACCGCCAATCACTAGCTGAATTGGATTTTGTACAATGTTAGTATATAATTTGTACTTCGCGTGTTTTCGTATACAAAATCCACAATGAAGATGAACAAATGTCATTCCGTTTGTTAACATTCCAAATTCCGGTCGATTTTTGTTCAAAGGTACGTACGGCTTGAAATAGTTTTGTGCGGTTTTGTGAGATTTCGAGCAATGAATATTCGTTTGTTTTCATTTGTTTTCATTTGTTTTATTTTTGGATTACATTTTTAAAGAAATTCAATGGAATAAAAACGAACTTTATGTGTTGCTTGTATAGATTGACGTTTTTTTTTTAAATACAATCAAATAGCAGTTCAAGATCGTTCAAAATATACAAGATTCCAAACTGAGGTGAATTCGAGAGAGTGATTGTCAAATATGAGAAAACACAGCGTCGCGTTTAATGAACCATTTGTTGAAAAATTGAAATTTTTGGCGAACGGACGGGAAAAACGTGTTTTTAGTTTCATTGAAATTTTCGGACAAATTTCGGACAAAAAATTGTCCGTCCGTCCGAAAACGTGTCCGAACATTCGGACTGTCCGAATGTTCGGACAAAAAAGCGTGTCCGAAATGTTTCGTACAAAACCTGTCCGTGTCCGTTGTCCGTTTGTCCGAAATGAAATAATTCGGACATTGTCCGTCCGTCCGAACTTTCGGACGGACAAAATTTGTCCGTCGAAAATTTTCATTTTTTTCGGACGGACAGACGGACAACTTCTTGTCCGTTGACAGCTTTAACCCCAGGATCAATTCAAAAATGGCTCATCTTCGAACTTAAACTAAGTTTTTCAAATACAAAACTTTTGGCATTTCCAGATTTTGATTATCTCAATTATTTTTTGAGTTATCGTGTTAACAAACACCAACGACGACAACGACAACGACGACAACGACGACAACGACGACAACGACGACAACGACGGCAACGACGACAACGACGGAGCCATGTCTACTCCCATTGAAGTAACATCGGGAACAGGTCAGGGATACCCAATTGGAGCGACACTGTTTGTTCTGTTCATCATTGATCTTCCCCATTG
>NW_022599106.1:0-9175 GCF_009176505.1 Sitodiplosis mosellana | reverse complement strand
TGTCTATTGACATAATTTTGAATTAACTGGAATCGAACAATAATGAAATCGCACGAAATAATGAATCATAAGCAAGAAATAATTATTATTTAGTTATAAGTGCAACAATAACCTGAATAGAATTCGGAGAATTTAAATAAGTCAGCTAAGCAATTTATTGTATATAGTCTTTAAGTGCATGAATAAAATCGTCAGTCTTTAATCAACCATCGACTACAATTCACCTGTCTTTTAATGACAACTTCTATCACACAGAACTTAGTCATCATCCATGTAGACATATGCAAATTTTCCGATGAAGGGTCTTAAAATATCATCAATTGCCCTTTGAAAAATGCTGGGTGCGTTTTTTAGGCCGAATGGCATACGGGTGAATTCGTATTTGGCTCCGTTTATTGAAAATGCCGTTTTTTCGATGTCTTTTTCTTTGATCCTTATTTGGTGGAAGCCCGATTCCAGATCGATTTTTGAAAAAAAACTTGGCTTCCCCCAGGTTGCTGAGGATGATGTTTATGTCGGGCATTGGGTATCTGTCGAATATTGTTTGTGCATTGAGCTTTCCATAATCGATCACCAGTCGTTTTTTTGGTGTTCCATCTTCATTGAATCCTTCTTTTGGCACGACCCAAATTGGTGAGTTGTAGGGCGAATGACTTTCTCTGATAACTCCGTTTTGTAGCAGTTTTTGTATTTCATTGTTGACGAAGTCCCTTGATGATATTGGATAGGGAAATTGTTTGGTCCAAACGGGTGTGTCAGTTGTTGTACGGATTTCAGCTTCGACTCTTGTGTTGAATAGTATAGTTTTTGTTTGATTATTTTCCTCAACGAGTTGTCTGATTGTTGTTTTTTGTGCGTCAGTAGCGTCATCATTGATAGTGTAGTGTATGAGTTGTTTTTTGGTTGTGTAGTCCAGTTTAAACGATGTTAGGTCTATTTTCGCATTAATTTTTCTTAGTCCATCCATTCCGAGAATAAGGTCGAATTTGCCGATGTCTTCAAGCACAAAGAAGATCAAGTCGTGTGAAAAGATGTTGATTTTTACGAAGGACGATATTTGTGATTCGCCATGGATTGTTGTAACTGTTTTTTTGTTTTTTAACTTTATAATTTTGGCTCTATCTTTTGCGCTTTTTGTTTTGAATGAGATGTAATTGTTCGTTGCACCGGTGTCGATTAGCCCAACGAGTTTTTGGCTTGTCTGTTTGTTGGTTCGTTCGAAACAAGGCAAGCCGTTTATTCGCCTAAAAAAATGCTCGATGTTTCGGATGACATGTCTTCGCTGAGGCAGCTTTCTGTTTCTAGGAAGTCCTCATCGTTGATGATAGTTTTGGCGTAGTTTTCTTCCATTTTGTTCAAGCGTTGTTGTTTGAATTTTTGTGGTGAAGTGTTTGTTGATAGGCCCTGTCGTGAAAGGTTCCTTTTGAATGATTCATTTTGGTTGAAGTTGTTTGGGTGGTTCCTTTTGGAGAAACTTGGTTGCTGGTTGGTGAAGTTTACTTTTGTCGATGCTTGGTCTACCTCCATTGGTTCTTCTTTTTCTTCAGTGATTTTTTCGAGATTTTCTCTGTATCGGAAGCGTGGATTTTTTGTTAGGAATGGTTCCCGTCGTTTGTTTAAATTTCCGTTGTATCTTGATGCAAATTTCATTCGTTCTTGATCATTGTGAATTGTTTGGAGTCGGGCGTAGGCCTCAGGAAGTGATTTTGGGTTTGAGGCGTATAGAATTTCGCCGCGACGATTGTTTAGTCCAGTGATAAACGTTCTGAGTGCCTTTTCGTTTACTGTTTCGATGAATGCTTTTGCTGTGGCTTCGGTTGGATATGTCATGTTTATTTTGTTGACAATTGCGTTTAGCTTTTCATTCACTTTGTCAAAGAATTCATCGATGGTTAGTTTGTTTTGTTGGAGAACCAACATTTCTTGTTCCAAGACGTATAGTGGTCTCTTGTCTGCGTAGGTAAAGTCTAATCGATCGATGATTGCGTCAAAGGTGAATGCTGTATTGTAGTTGTTTAGTGTGTTTGATGCAGCTCCGGTGATTTTATTTCTGATTATCATTAGCGCTTGGTAGAATTGCATCGTTGACTCGTGGTTTTCTAACAATTTGATTGCTGTTTTTACAATTGTTCGCCATGTGGCATATGAACTTCTATCTCCTGAGAATTCTGGGATAGTTTTGAAGATATGGAGAGAGACATCTTCTGCTCTATTGATTGTGAAGGTCATGTTCTGGTGTTCCTCTACGGGCAACGGTTGTGTTACGTGTGCTTGGAGACGTTGTTGTTGCTCGTTCAAAGTATTAATTTGACTTTGGAGGCCTAGGATGATTTCATTGAGGTCTTGAGACATTGTCAGTTTGCCCTTGTTAAACTTCTCTTCTTAATAAATGTTTGAAATAGATACTTTGATGTAAGTATTTCGGGTGAGTCTAAATGTTTGTTGACTTTTCTTCCCTCTCTATATGGAGATTTTTTTGAAGAAAAACTAAGGTATTTGAGACTTTTTTGTTTGTTTGGGTCCGGAGGTTCGTCGGTCAACGTTTTTTTCTCTTCGTATGGAGATTTGAATGAAGACAGACTGCCGGGTGACTCGCCAGTGAACTTAGATAATTTCGGTCAAAGGTTTTGATTGAAATATCTTGTTTTAGATTGTAATTTTTCAATGAAGGAGATTTTCAATGAAAAGATTTTTTGTTTTAGGTTTCAGATTTGTTTATTAGAAGGCTTTGAAGAGAGAGACAAGACTGAAGCTACTCAGTGCAATTCTCTCTATTTATAGTAATATTCGAGTGATAGAATTGGCAAAGCTACTTAGACATTTTGTTGATTGAGAAATTAATCTAGTTTACATTGATAGGCATGGTTTTTATGCATTTAGGTGAAGCTACTTAGATAAATATTTGAGTATGCTCACTCGCGCGCTCGTTTAGTCCTCTGGTACTTCTGACCGTTGCTGACCGTACCATTTTTTCACAGTTTGCAATAAAATAAAATGGTAGCACCAACAGAGGTGGAGAGGAGAGCGCAGACTCTGCGCTCTCCTCTCCACCTCTGTTGGTACTACCATTTTATTTCAATCAGCAATTAATTACAATGAACGAGAGTAACCGTGAGTCTAGGAAATAGCATTTTTCTGCATTCTGTAACTAATTCATCATCGGCGGCCAAAACGCATTTTTAATGGCGGCCAAAGTAATTCCTGAAAATGTCTCTTAGCCGCCGGCGGCCAAAAGCAAATTTTTTCGGAGGCCCAAAAAATTCTCGAAAATCACACTTGGCCGGCGGCGGCCAAAAGTCAATTTTCCGGCGGCCAGAAGCAATTTTCATAAAGTTACATTTGGCCGCCGGCGGCCAAGAGTGATTTTCGTCGGTGGCTAAACCGTCGGCGGCCAACTTACACTGAGCCTTCGCAGAGGGTCGATCCAATTCTTAACTGATTTCGTGTGGAATGGTCGATCAATGAATGGATGCAATTGTAAATGTCTGGATTGTCACATGAAAACGCGCCGTTTTCAAATTGGTATAGAAATTTAATTTTTTTGTGCCGATTTGGAATCGGCATGTTTTTGTGTAACGTTTCAGAAAAATGCGCCGTTTTCAAATCGATACGTTTTTATGAATTGTCAAACAAAAACACACCGATTCACTCCAACATCACATACACTAAATTCCTTTGGTGCACACGTTGTTTTTTCATTCCATCTGAACAAACACAAAAGTGGTGTGTTGGGCTAAAACTGTTTTCGAAAATGATTATTCGTTTGTTGTGCGACATTTCGCTCTTATTAGGAGCATCATCAGGCTGGAGAACAAAAATGTACACAAAAAAATGAGTAAGTGTTGAAACAATTGGCAACAGCCGAAAATAACCAAATTACGAACCAGTTACATCTGAATTTAAAATGTTTTCGAACGTATTCCATTTTTTTCTATCGATTTCCACAAATTGTATCAGCTACACGTGTCCATCAGAGGAATTTTGTTATTGAGCTTCATTTAGTGTCTGAATATGATTACACTATGCAACAACAAGAAACAACCACAGAGAAGGGAACCCACTTTATCCAAATCTGGCGTTAGTTTGTCCTGGTACGTCTAGTTTTCAAGATATCAGATTTGGATTTAGTGGGCCAAAAAAACCTTGGAAATGATTCTCCTCTTTTTGGGAAAATTTCGTTTTCGAAATTTGTTGCATAGTGTTAGTAGACCTCAATTCATAAATTCCATAACTGAAAAATACCACAATTCGTCAATTATTGATTGCATGGCACGTGTCAGCTATTAGTAGATGAATGGTTTAAAAGAGGCAGCACCGCACGGGGAAGACAAAACGAATTCAAAGGATCTTCTTAAGGAGTACAAGACGGTTCTCTACTATCATTGTGCAACAGGTTGTAAAACTCTGTTTGGTTGGCAAATTAAAATGAATCTACTACACGGTTTGTTTTCGGTGCTATTTATCGTTGAATTTTCTGTAAGTTTTTTTCTATTCCTTTATCATTTTCACTTTTATCCAATGAAATAAGATATTTCTGTAAAAATGAAAATAAACACGAAATTTCTTTTTCTAGGAACTTCAAGGAAAACGTAAGATATTTTTAGTTTTCGAACTAGCTTTTAATGAATCCAAAAGATTTGTTCAGACTTTTATAATATTCAATTCGAAATTTTAACTTTTTTTCTAATGAACAGATGGCTTTTTCTCGCAAGGTCTTCTTAAGGGCGAAGTGATTGAAAACATGTCACAGGCAAAGTTTGTAGCTGGAATCCATACCCCCGTAAGTAAGTCTGCTTTAGAATCATTTTCATTTTTTTGTGTGTGAATTTTTATCGGAAAAATTTAAATATTCTATCAATTTTGCTTGGGGCTGACCACGTTTTAGAAAATTGAAAATAATACTCGATTTTATAATTTTTTTTCGAAAAATATATTATTAGGTGAGGGGATAACGTATGACAGAAATGGGGAAACGTATGACAAGAAATGGGAAAACGTATGACAAGAATGGGAAAACGTATGACAGAAATAGGAAAATATATGACAGAAAATGGGGAAACATATGACAGAACGAAATTACGTATGACAGAAAATGGGAAAATGTATGACAATTGATAAAAGAATACCTTTGATTAAAAACGGTATTTTAGTGGTCTCAAAAGAAAATTTTCTCTTTATCTCTTTCTCTAAATATCAAAGATTGAGTATTTTTCATTGACTTTGTATTGAAAAAAGTAGAGAATGTTTTCAATTGGTGAGCAACAATTTTTACGAAGACATCAATTCGACTTTTTTGTCATTAAAATGAAAATCTCAAAAAATTACGAGTGAAACATTCTCTAATTTATCACAATTTAAGTCGGCCAAAATACATATGCGGCTCTCAATCTCATAGATATTAAGAATTGATATCAAATACGTAAAACATGCTTTTTATCGCTCTTATCCCTACTGTCTCTTTTCTTTTCTATTGTCGGTTGCTTGTTCGGAGCGAGAGCGAATAGAATTAAAGGCTGTTATCTATTATTCATCGATTGAAAAAAGCAAATGTAGTTAAAAAGAATTTGTATCAACTTCCTTCAACATAAGATTTGAAATATATATAAATTCAATATAAATTTGTCGATTTCCCATTTTTAATATTATTCGTAATTAATTTAATAATTTAATAAATAAGTTTTGAAATGAAAGAATGGTTTGATTCCGCGCGCTACGCGCGTGGAAACCCAGACAGGGTATATCCCAGACAAAATGATACTGGTGGAGCAGAAATTGAAAATCCGCCGCGCCGCGCGATTTCTGCTCCACCAATTTTATTTTGTCTGGGATATACCCTGTCTGGGTTTCCGCAACTCAAAAAGGATTCTCTTTCTCTTTCTAACACGCCATTTGGGGAGTCAGAATGAAAAAGGTGAGTTTCGAACATTTTAATTTGTCTTTTATGTCAATCAGATCTTTGTTTTTTGTTAGAAATACATTTTTTAACGTTGTCATACTTATTCCCATTTTCTGTCATACGATTTCCAATTTGCTGACATACGATTTCCCATTTTTTGTCATACGTTTCCACCCATTTTTGTCATACGTTTTCCCATTTTCCGTCATACGTTTTCCAATTTCTTGTCATACGTTTACCCATTCTTGTCATACGTTTCCCCATTTCTGTCATATGATATCAATTTATCCTATATTATTTACAACTGTGACATTTTTCGAACTTTCTCCAGAAACGATTCACTGCAAATGATAACTTTCAATTGTGCGTTGTCAGTTCACTGTCAGAAAATTCATCACATTGTGGTGGTCAAATGTATCGTTCATTGTGGATTATAGATTTAGTCAAATATTTGAGTCAACATACAGATGGTATTAAAACTGAATGATAGAAACGAACTTTGTAGATGAAAAATTCGCGGTTTTCCCCTAGCAATTTTGTGTGTGTGTTCATTTTTTTAAAATATTATTTCTTGTACTGAGAATGAAACGATTTTATTACAAAATATTTGCATGAATGCAAAGATCCCAATAGAGAAATGACGAGAACTTGTACCGCATTTATTCTGTCGAAAACGGAAATCATCACGAATGCCCATTGTGTGGATGACGCTCCATATGTTTATGTGGTAGCTGGTACGAAAGTTGTATCAGATGCAAACCAGAAAATTAAAATCAAAGTCGAAAAAGAGAACTTTGCATATCACCCTTATTATAGTCATTTAATTGTTGGTGCATTTGATATTGCCAAAATTACACTGAAAACGCCGTTAGAATTCAGCGATACCGTTGGTAGTATCGGACTCGTGGATAAGGATTACAAATTGAATGACCCATCAGAAGTGGTCACTGCCTATGGATATGGCGTGTTGAACAACACCCGACCATTGATATTGAGGCGTTGCGATGCGAACTATATATCTGATGTCAAACGAGCCAACTCATTTAAGCTGAGTCAGACTTTGTACTTTACAACTGGTGAAGCTACGAATGATGGCGAAATTATTTCACCTGGCGATTCGGGTGGACCAGTCGTTTCAAAAACAAATGGCAAAGTAGTAGGCATAACTACGGGTTATAAAACAACAGGTAGCCGCGGATTGTTCCTTCCAATTACTCTATTTCTTGATTTTATTCGTGACCCAAAGGTATCTAATCACAATGCCCTAATTTTCATTCTCAACAACGCAAACAAAATCATTTTTTGCATTAATTTCAGAGCGTGAAACCAATTCCACCTCCGCTTACACCTAACGAAGCTAAATTTTTAGCCGATATAACGGTACCGGAGAGTAAGTGTGCATTCGAAATTCGAACTAATTCAAACCGTTTTTAACGTCACTTTTTTTAATTTTAAATAGAGGAGAGGCAAAAGTAGAGATTTTTCATGATTCATAAACATAAATATTCATTCTGAGATGTTTTTCTATTACAGAATTTCTTACTGCTTACAAAGAAGATTTTGCCGATGCTGACGAAGATGTTGAACTAAAATTTAATGCGATCATTTTGTCGAAAACGGAGATTTTGACCTGTGCGTATAGTGTGCTCGGCGCCCCATATGTCTACGTAACCGTTAATATACTATCAAGAAATGCGACACAACTCAAAGTCACTGAGGACCAGATAGAAATTCATGAGAAATACGCATTGTCGGGATTCACATTTGACGTTGCCAAGATTACACTCAAAGAACCGTTGGAGTTCAACGATAACGTCGGCAGCATAGATTTGGTGGACAAAGATTACAAAATGAATGACCCGTCTGAAATGGTCACTGTCTACGGTGATATGGTATTGAATGGAACTGTGAGAATGAGGCGTTATGATACAAAGTATTTGGATGGCGCCAAATGCAAACCGGAAGTGCACCCCGCATTTGATGCAAATCATTCGATGTGTTACACTTTAGATGAAAGCATGGGAACTCCCTCTACGATTGGAGGTCCAATGATTTCGAAAAAGAATAACAAACTCGTGGGCATGACCATATTTTATTTGCCTGATCAGCCAGTTATTTTTCAACCGATTGCACCGTTGCTTGATTGGATCCGGAAGCCAAAGGTAAGACGTAATCAAAGAAAAAGAATAAAGGCTTGAAAAAAGGGGTTTTAGGCGCCTGAAAATGCTGAATACCGTCTCTTTTTTGCCCCTGTCATTTGATGTTCAACAAAAGAACCGAATAAATTTGATAATCTGAGAAAAATGCATTTTATTTTTCATTAGCCCATGCGCAGTTATATGATTATCTGAAATAATTGCGATGAAAAGTCATTTGAAGAGTGAATTGAATCGACTCCAAAAGCAAATTAACATCACAGTCAAATCGGAATGCAATAAATTTTATTTATTAACGTTCAATTGTTTCTCGTGGTTGCACTGCCAATCACCTAATAATGAAACCTCAATGTCGATGAAGTCACCAATCTCATCAAATCACTCAAACCATTCAAATCAGCCGGCCCAGACACAATCCAGAATATCCTGCTGAAGAATCTACCGCAAACAGCTATTGTCTGGCTAACAATATACTGAATGATTGCATCAAATTGAGTCATTGGCCCGCTAGTTTTAAAATTGCCAAAGTAATTCCAATTTTAAAGTCCGTGCGATCCACGTAGCTACCGACCGATCAGTTTACTCAACTCAATCAGGAAGTTACTCGAAAAAATTTTTTATCGTCGCTTGATTGACTTTGTTGAAGAAAAAGAATTGCTACCAAAGCAACAATTCGGTTTCCGACGTGGGCATTCCAGTAGCCATCAAGCAACTCGCATCAAACAATTTATTCGGAACAACAAATTCCAAGGCAAATCGACTGGCGTTGTTTTGCTCGACATCGAAAAAGCCTTCGATCCAATTTGGCATGATGGCCTCATCCACAAATTAATCAAAATGAAATTGCCAACTTATTTAGTGAGACTCATCAACGCATTCATTCGAAACCGACAATTTGCTGTTCACATCAATGAAGGTGCTTCGAGCAAAATCAACATTCCAGCTGGGTTAGCTCAAGGTACTTGCATCTCACCATTGCTCTACTCGTTATACGTAGCCGATATGCCGATGGACAACAAAGTCAACACTGCGCTGTATGCGGACGATACATCAATTTACCCATCAGCCAAAAAATCGGGCTCGGTGAAATTTGGCCGCGTGAATTATGACCGCCATCAGAAAA
>NW_022599105.1:0-14105 GCF_009176505.1 Sitodiplosis mosellana | reverse complement strand
TGAAAAGTCATATGAGAATATAATGGCAATAAATATAATCAACCATTGTTGCAACAAACACAAATGTATTTTTTTTTTCAATTCTAAAATATATGAGCATAAAGGTAGAAGAAAAAGCTTGGATATCCTATGGAAATTGGTTTTGAAACAAATGAAAATACCTTCATTTTCTCTCTGTTTTGCCACTAAAATATATTACATATGCTATTAAATAGGATGCACTCAAGGATATCTGTATGTGTTCCCTTTGGTTGACTTATGGATGAGTCATTGCGAATGGATGAAACGCCATCTATTTGAAAGCTTTTTCTACTTCAGAATACAAGAGTGATTTCTTGCTTGATATCGCAACCAAAATCTGTTAATTCCCAATGTTTTTATTCGAGATAGATCATAGATTTGAAGTATGAAACTGAAATTGAAAGAATACAAAACGAAATTCGATCAAAGTCATAACAGTATCTGAATACTTCGATGAAATGGTTTTTGAGAAGCCATGAAGATGTTATCTATCGACAAAGTAAAAGGTAGAAAAACAACTCAGTTTTCCTCAAACTAATCATTTGAAGGAAAGCCTGAATGAGACGACGTAGATTATTGAGTATTGAGATTGTTCTCTGAACTAAAATGATAAATTTATCAATTGTCGTGTGGGCGGCATCGCCAAATTAGATGATAAATCATTGCTAAGTCAGGTTCGAAGAGAATAACAGTAGAAAACATATACGACAAAGAATTTAACAGAGTTGTGGACAACTCACAAGACTCATGGCGCATGCAATCGAGTGATTTGCGTTTTTGAAAATCTTCAAATGGGCGAACACAACGTTTTCGCTCTCATATTTTATTAAAATTATGTTTCAAAACAAATGTGTTTGTTTTTCCATCGCTTTGCCATTAAAATATATGTTATGCTGTTTGACCACTATTGAATAGTTTCACTATAGGATGACTGCGTGTGCAAGCGATTAAAATCCCAGCTGACGTCGAATGGATCCTATGGGATAGAGGAAATCGACATTTGTTTTAAAGGTTTTTTCTTCATATTTTTTTTTTTCAAATACTCGAAAAATATATTCTTTTCTGAAGTTTTGACGCAGCTCAGTTTTTCAAACCGTCAAGCCTTTGTCGCACTCTGGAGTTGATGGAGTTTTAGAATTTAATTCAATTCATTTCTTAGCAAAGTGTTATCTATGCTCAGTGTGTATGCGCGCGCATACAGTGTGTGCATTTGCGATAATTGTGTTTCGCTCTGCGCCTCTTATGCTCGGTTTGTTTTAAGCTTGAACATTTATTCATTTGTTTAATTTTTTTTTTGACCGAATGATACTACGAGGCCGATGTTATTTGCAGTCAGATTTTCTGAAAATAGCGCTGGATGCTATTTGCAGTCTAGTACAAATTATATTTTGAGACTGCAAATAGCATCCAGCGCTATTTTAAGAAAATCTGACTGCAAATAACATCGGCCATACTACGACTTTCTGCGAGAAGATCATGGCTGAAGCCATGCAGATTATTCTTCGTGACCAAAATAGCCTAAACACAGAATTTTTCAAAATAGACGGTCATCGCCAAGCTGACGACACTTCAGTACAAACATCATTTGAGCGCTCGCAGCGCCACGAACTCTCGTATCATTTTGTATTGACTTTTCGATAGTTCATGAGTTCGCCGTGGACTTCGTCAAAACGTGTCGTCCCTTTGGTCATCGCCATCTACCACGGTCTACTACGATTGCTCCATGCAAAAATATACACCAAAATAGATTTCTATTCAAAGAAATTCACAAAATCGATCAAAATGAACGAATAACTCTAGATTTCATATTGTGCTAAAAAAATAGTTCAAAAGAATATTCGATCAAAGAAAAGATGTTTCGTACGTTGATGGGAATGTCTTTTAAAAATTCAAAAGCCTATCGGCAAAAAACGGATGAAAGCTCACCGTTTTCATAAAATTGAGCAATCAAGTGAGATTCGATGCGAAGGAACGTGGAGCACTGATCATTATTTATTTAAATTGAAAATTTCTACTGTACACTAGATTCGATTGGCTTTCGAGTAACCATATCGATCAGATAGTGGATCGTTGCAAGGTCATCATAGAAATGAATGAGGATAATAACGGTGGATGAAATGCTTCTGAAAACTGTTTTTACGTGGTTTGATTTTTTCAAAACAAATAGAATAGCAAAACATTCAGCTAGCAAACACGCGCATTTTTTAAAGTCCTTGAATGCTACGAGCATAAAACAGAGAACAAACCGCGTTCATATTTTATTAAAATTATTTTTCAAAACAAATGTGTTTGTTTTCCCTTTGTTTCGCCATTAAAAAATATATTATGCTGTTTGACCACTATTGAATAGTTTCACTATAGGATGACTGCGTGTGCGAACGATTAAAATCAAACCGACGAATCATCCGACCGCTGACGTTCAATGGATCCTAGTGGATAGAAGACAACGGTATTTACTTTTATTTTGAATAATTGAGTATTTAGAAAAAAAGAATAAGCGCGTGTGTTCGTAAATCGTTGAGAAGAGAAACGGTATAAATACGGCTATTGTCCATTCGAATTTCAGTTGCACTCCAGAATTCGTTCTAAACAGTCGAATGCAGTAAATGAGAGAAAAAGAAAGTAATATTCAAAAGTTTTTTTCTTCAAAAATCGAATAAATCGAATTTTTTTTTAAATTTGGTTACTTATAGTCAGCAATTTCATAGAAAAGTCCATAGTCTATTTGACATAAAAATCGGCGAAAATGAAATGTTTAAAGAAAGAAAAAGAGAAACCATTTTTCGAAAATCCAATCAAAAAATTGAAGGCAACATGGAATGCGGCCAATCCATACCAGAAGTGGCAAATTTTCTATAAATTTAGTTTGCTCGTGGAAGATGTGGTTCAAGTTAGAGTGTTCACCACAAGATCAACTGGAATTGTTGGATATTGCCCAGCCATTACCTGTATCGCTCATTGCGCATTGCTCATTTACACCGTTTATTATTACATGAATAGTGGCAATATTTTCGGTTTCCTTCCATGCTTCTGTGTGTTTGGTTTAATGGCTTCAGTAAGTATATCCACTCATTTATATACCATATCTATGGGTGACATCGAGAATAGTGTATGTTTTTTTTTCGACTTATATTTCGATAAAGTGAAGTATGTTTCACTCATGGTTTTGGCTTCAACTGAATTCAGCTTCGAAATTCACATTTTTGTTTGAGTACCTTGCTCTGCATGGGATTCGATTACAAGGAAATCAAAATTTCAAAATTTGAAATCATTGAGAATTTTTCAACAGTTCCAAGATTGAAATCAACAAATATTTAATAAATTTGTGCTTAACTTATCAAGGTTTATTCAGCATATTGGCCATGCATCCTCAAGCCAGGCAGTTGGTATCGTTTAATTAATGTCTCTGGAAAGTTGTTGTATCGTGATGATAATCAGAAATCAGCTTACAATCAGATCTGCTCACAAAGCATTTACCGATCGATCAAAATCTACGTATTGTCGATGGGACTGTTGGTATTGGCATCATTTGGAGCTGTTCTTGGGCCATTTCACCATTTTGTTCACTACGGCACATACGTAACATTGTATAATTTGAAACTACCGTATTTCAATCAATATCCGCATATCGAGTATCTTATCAACATCGGCTGGGAAACATTCATCGCTTCTCTGGGTATTGGGGGAATGCTTTTAATCGAGGCCAAAATGGCTTTTTGCAATAACACCATCGCCGTTTCATCGGAGCTAATTGAATTGGAGCTCAACGAAATGTCGGATGAGTTCGAAAAAAAGAATGAGTCGTCGGAAGCCAAACCGGTTTCACAGCTACAATTGATCTTGATGAGGGTTTTGCATATGGATGAGTATGTTCAATTGTCCATTCATCTTTTTATTTAGCATAATTTCTGTTTTTCCTCTATAGATACGTCAAGTCCTTCGGAAATATGATGTATGTTCGCAATTTTCTGTCACCGCCGTTATTCACGTCCTCAATCGCTGTGTCAATTTACAGCCAATACATGGTAGGACATTTGATAGATCAGTTGTATTTTCTGCTCCTATTTTTTTTTAAATTTTTACACAGATTTATATTTGGATAAGTCTATAACGTGAAAATTTATTTCCGGAATGATTAAAAAATTTATCCATTTTGGCTATAAAGATCAATCCAAATTTTTCAGAAAAAAGTCCTTTTTTGGTAAGAAATGGTATATTTTTCCGATTTTCCACCCAAAATGATTAGCAAATTTGGATTGATTTCTATGGTGGCAGGTCAATTTACCAAAAAATTGGCCGAAGCCAAAAATACATATTGAAATGGTATATTGACATGGAACCGATTTTTACAGCCAAGATGAATGTTTTCTGACCTTTTTGAAATAAAGTTTGCGTTTGCGTAAAGACTCATCCTTCTTTGGACGGATCATTCTAAAACGCATACTTTGTTTGAATATTTAGATGGGCTATCCCGCTGGCTATGGATTTTCGGTTGTATCTTACGTACAAATGGTGATTCTCTGCTACACTGGCCAAAATATCCAAGACCGAGTAAGATATTTGAAAATGAAAATTCTCTTAATTCAAATGAACACATTTTGACCACGAATCTTTTTTTCTTTAAAATTATTATATAGAATGACCGATTGCTCAAGGCATTTTATAATTCAAAATGGTATCTTCTGCCAAAAAAGGATCAAAAACATATTTTGCTCATGATTCTTCGAATGGAAAACGGTGTCCGCGTCACCATTGGCCCATTTCAATCTCTTAATTATGAAACGTTGAAAATTGTACGGCATTCGCGAATTTTTAAAATCGTTTTTGCAAATTATTCTATCAATAAACTCTTTGTTTGATGTTTCAGTTGAGTCAGAAAATTTATTCGTTTCTCATGTTTTTGATCAATTTGGGGACGTAAATGGACTAAGAGAAAATTTACTGCACTTTATTATATAAAACAACAACCAACAAACATGTTACTAATTCACTCAATAGGTACTTTTTTTTAAAGTTAATATGATTCCAACCTGTTTAACGGTTTTGTTACTTTCCAAAATAGACGGACTGGCCAGAAATCGATCAGAGAAGAACAAAAGTTTTTCAAACCGTCAAGCCTTTGTCGCACTCTGGAGTTGATGGAGTTTTAGAATTTAATTCAATTCATTTCTTAGCAAAGTGTTATCTATGCTCAGTGTGTATGCAGGCGCATACAGTGTGCGGATTTGCGATAATTGTGAACTGACCGAATCCATGCCGAATCGAAAATGCGATGTAATCGCGGTGACACACATTTTGTGTGTCAAAAATAATGAAATATATTCAAATCCGTTTGCAATTGGCAAAAATAGCCGGATATGTCAAGAGGTCAATCGAAGGTCAACTCAGTTCCACACTCCATTACGTTTTAATTCCCTTGCTATCGAATATTTATATTGCAATTACCTTCGTCACAATTTTTTCTCACTCTTCATACTGCTTATACTGTTATACTGTTTTGAACACTTTTAAATAGGCACACCTAATGATAAGCACATGTGAAGGCAACTCTTATCGAAATGAATCAAAATAAATATGAAATAAGGGCACATTCTTGTTTGCAAATAAATCGTTGAAAACTTTGGCAAAAATCCATCGTTTCCTTTGATCTGTGGTTGAATTCCTTACTTCATACCAAGCGTCACTCAACTTGATTATATGAGAGTAGACATAATTGGACAAAAATAAGTGGAAAAATTTTGGATAATTATTAGCTCCCTTTGAAGCAGATTTTTTTTTTCTTGAACAACGTCTTTCAACTGGAAAGAAATACAACAAGAAATATTACAAAAATAGAATGAAGAGTAATTCACCAAATTTTTTTTCCCACAAATCCGACCCAAAAACTCAAAATAAAATGGAATGCTTGCGATTCACATTCAAAATTAGAGTAAAATGATAGTTGGTCCTTGATCTTGTGAACAGAAAATGACATCGCATATTTTTATAAATATAGAATTGACGCCGATCAGCTGCGTAGAGCGTCGATGTGAACAGTATTAGGACATTCGTTGAAACAGAAACACTTTTGTGTTTTGTAAATGGACGGTAGTTAATTTTAGCATTTCAATCGGATGTCTTAGGTGATCGGTCGGAAATTCCATACGGTTTATTTAGTTCACTGTGAAATATTGGGCAGAAAAAAAATTCATATTCGATGGGATTATCTTGAAAAGTTCAGAGATTTTGTTATTGTTCAAAACGGAACTGTTTCGATTTTTGTTGCTTTCAAATCGTGCATTGAAAAATTCTTTCTTTTTTAACAATTATCTTATCCAAAATACGCATATTTCGCAACATACGTTCAAAATATAGATCGCGCAATAAACATGTACAAGTTGGAAAATTCAAAACCAAAATTTTGTATAGGTTACACATTGACCGCAAAAGCAATGAACTACCTGACGATATTATTTAGTATTGTGTTCATTGCATTTACGGTTTATGTTCAGTTCAGTAGATACATATTTATGCACAACTTTGCAACCGAAAGTCAATTTGAAATGTACGCATTTCAAGCGGTGTGCGTTTGTTATGGTGAGTTTGTTGTTTAGTTTTTAAAATTGTTTATTTCATTAAATCATATCATTCAAATGCAATCATTTCTGTCTGTGCAATTTTTTGTTCTTGCATTAAAAATTTCAAATTTTGTCTAAAGCGATTGTTATACTCGCGGCCTATATCTTTTCGTCCTACGGCATCGCTAGAGTGAGTAAATTGATTCGATATCTTATTCATAGAGATGAGAAATTCAATCGATATATCAGCCAATTTTCATTTTTTTTCCATGTTTCCATTTCCTCTCTTGTGTTTCAGTAGAAAAAATTGGTATACATGCGAGTGGCACTCATTTGTTGGGGAATATTACTAAATCTGTGGACTGCTTTCCAATTCAATTACACGCTTCTATTGTTGACATATTTTAAAAAAGGATTTCAACTGGTCGATTACTTGGGCGTTGTTATGACAGGTAGTTTTGTAAATTCAAATGCGAATTCAATTAAAAGAAATCGATCAAAAGAGATCATACGAGTATTTGAAGTTGCACAGTACTTCTGATCAGAGATTAAAATTTTACAGTATTTTCTTTGGTGTTTATTTTCAGTATTTCTGGTGACTTTTTATTTCTTCATTCTGATAAGTTACAAAGCGATAAGAGAAGCCATTGAGATCGATACATCTGGAAATCCGCTGCTATACGCATCATATACAGTCAACTATAGTTTCAATCAGAACGTTACTAGCATCATGACTGGTTTTTTGATGTTTGCTATTGTGCTTGGGCAGAGCATCTTCTATGTTGTACACTTTCATTCGAAATTTTTTCCCGAATTTATAACTGTTGGTTATGTTTTATTCGGTAAGTTTTATGAACATTTTTTCGCTATTGAATTTGGTAAAAATATAGAAAAACCAAGAGTGGAACAATGTTCCATGAACATTTTGTAGCAAATTCACAACCAAAATCATAAGAGACCTTTCATCATTTTTTTTTTCAGTTTTCAACATATGGACGATAGTTTGCTGGTTCCGTGGAATTGTCCATGTAAATGAATTCGAATAGTTAATCAATAATGATCATTATTTACTAATTATGATTATTTCTTCCTTTTGTTTATTGTCACAGAAACAAATTTATTTGTGGCCACTAATTTTGTGGGCAATATTCTTGTGTGTATGGTTTTGGGCCATTTCTGTGCTCACCTACTCCAAATCGTGGAACAGGGGCAACATCAAGGCTTTGATTATGTTTTACGTTCTAACAGGTACTTACAGTCAGTCAAAAAAGTATTCGGCCACCTGTAAACAATTTTTTTTCTTCATATTTCTGTGCAATAATTATTCAAAGTCAATTCAATTCTTGTTTATTTATTAAACTTGAAGTATATTCTTTATTATTAATAGCATATTTAAAATATTAATCACATTTTAGAATGTTTTTGGGACCTTTTTCAGTGAGATACTTGAATTTGACGCAAAAAAAGTATTCGGCCAAACATCAATATTGCATGATTTTTTAAGAAAAAAAGAGAATATTTAATATTTTGTTGGGTTTCCTATTGCGCGACGAACCGCCTGCATTCTACGTGGCATTGAATCGACCAAATGTTTGGTCACATTCGTTGGGATTTTGGCCCATTCGGATACAATCGTGACTTTCAACTCAGCTATGCTACTGATGCTGTTTTGGTGTATTTTTCGATCCAAATGGTCCCATAAATGTTCAATTGGATTGAGGTCAGGTGACTGGGCTGGCCATTCAAGCACATTTTCGATCTTTTTGGACAACCATTTCTTCACACTTCCTGCCGTGTGCTTGGGGTCGTTGTCATGCTGGAACACAAAGTCGGATTCAATGTTCAATTGGTAAGCACTTGACAACAAATTTCTTTGAAGAATGCCTTTGTACACATACTGGTCCATTCTTCCATCGATAAACACCAATTTTCCGACACCCGAAGCAGTCATGCAACCCCACACCATCACGGAACCGCCGCCATGCTTCACGGTTGGCGTTAGGTTTTTTGACTGTAACTCCGTAGCGGGTTTTCGCCACACTTTAGCTCAAAAATTCGATGAAAATACTTCAAACTTACTTTCATCCGACCATATCACCTTATTCCAGTACGATTGTGGTGTGTTTGCATGACGAATAGCGAATTCCAAACGAACTTGGCCTTATTAGCCGAACTCACCAAACATTTTTTCCGTGCGATCCGACCATTGTACCCATGTTTTTTCAGAAAATTTCTTACTGTTTGCGGTGTAACTTCAACATTGTCAGTGCCAGCGATGTCTGCTGCAAGTTTTGGTGCCGAAGGCTTTGGATTTATTTTGATTTTTCGGATCATTTTCGTTTTCAGCCGATCGCTGATCTTCGACGGCCGGCCCGATCTTGTTTTGTTCAGTATTGTGTCACTTGTTTTATACTTTTTGATGATTGAGTTTATGGTTGATCGTGGTGTTGAACATATTTCAGCGATTTTTCGCTCACTTTTGTTATTTTTGTGAAGATTTATGATGATTTCTCTCTCCTCGAAAATCGTTTCTTTGGATTTTACCATTTTCCATCGATTCGGCGGTTTTCAAGCTAACTAAATGCGCAAATACATTCTAACTAAGTGACAGTTTAGTTGTACAGTGGAATCTCGGAAAAGGTTATCAAAATGTTCCAGAGGTGATTAACTTTTCTTGACATTTTTCAAATTTGATACAAATTGCATGGTTCAACGATATTTGGTTCAAATTTTATTATATTGGCACATTTTCATCAGTTTACATCAAAAAGTAAAAATGAGTGCCAATAAAAATCGAGAATTTCAATCCGTTTCTTCTTAATTTTCGATATGGCTGCTTCAGATACACCATATTCTGGAGCCAATCGTTCTCCATGAACACCACTGTCGGTTTTTTTCAAAATTTCATCATTTTGCTCTAAAATTAATCTGGCTTGTACTTCAATTTTTTCAACATTTTAATCGACAATACGAATGAGAGCTACGTAGAGCGAATGCAACTCACTGAGTCTATTGTTTATACCGGCTAACTCGTACACAACAAAGGCTACTGTCAGCTGTTATTGTTTGTCAATACGTTTATAAAAAGAAAGGATTAGTAGAACACAAATACACAGCGAACAGGCACTTGCCTGAAACGCCGATCAACGCACGACATATTTTCTTCGTTTTGTATTGTTGGTTTGCATTCCAAAACTACTGAATCGCGTTTAAAATGTACACACGCTCTAAAAAGTTAAGTAAATAATTAACTTTTAAAGGCGTTCAATGGGAGCTAAACGTCGCTTAACTTATCTGGACAATTAACTTTTGTGTGAGTTAACTTTTCCGAGATTCTACTGTATTTCACAATATTAAAAAATTTAATTGGCATTTGTCATCGATAAATGTCAAAACAATAGAAATAAATCATGAAATCGATGAATGGCGGAAAAATTTTTTGCGTCGAATTTGAGGGTTGCGAGAAAAAAACTCTCAAAAATATTCCAAAATGTGTACAATATCATAAATTTGCTATGAATAATATGAATGGGTGAGGGCAAAAGTGAGACTTGAATTCACAGCATATTTAAATGAAACACAAAAGAAAGATTTTTTTAAAGTGTAACATCGACAGAGATTTTTTCAAAGTGAAACACCGCGTGTTACATTTCAATAAAATTTGTTTTCATGATTCACTTTGAAAAACGTTCGCGTAGATGTTTCAATTCAAAATAATATGTATCGATGTTTCGTTTGGAAATATTTTTGTGTTGGTGTTGCATTTAATTAAATTTTTTTCGCATGCTTTGTTTTGATATATTTTTTCATTGATGTTTCATTTCAATAAATTGTCGCAATTAGATAATATTATTAAATTTTTGCATATGGAAATATCTCGAAAACGGCTGGATAAAACGACAAAATGGACCGTGATGTCACTCCCGAAGGGAGTGTAAACACCTGGCTGGTTTGATGGCCTAGAATACAAATCCGGTGAAATTTGAGCTGATCCATGGATTCTCAGGATTCGACCAGATTCCAGCATTTCAGTTTCTTTGCGTTGTGGTGAAATTCCATAGAAAACATAGAAAAAATGATTTTAAAGATGCATATAAAAATGAAGTGCTTGAATCAGGCCGAATCCAGAGAATCCATGGATCAGCTGAAATTTCACCGGATTTGTATTCTAGACCATCAAACCAGCTGGGTGTTTACACTCCCTTTGGGAGTGACATCACGGTCCATTTTGCCGATTGACCCAGCCGTTTTCGAGATATTTCCATGTGTAAATATTTAATAATATTATATTCAATTGCATTGGCCTATATGGAAGACAATCGAGCGCCGAGAACTTATGCTGTTTCGCTCACACTTATGTGCAATTTTTTCTCGTATTATAAGCTGTTGTGTTACGAACAACAGAGCCGCTCGCTTCGTTTCTCTTGATAAACATTGCACACAAACACAAACACAAACACGAACACGATTGAACATGTTTCGCTTTACAAGCGATTATGAATGAACGTAATGAAGAGTTAGTGCCTTACAATATTGAGTGTGTGCAACATTTATTGCGCGTCAATTTCCAAGAGAAACGAAGCGAGCGGCTCTGTTGTTCGTAACACAACAGCTTATAATACGAGAAAAAATTGCACATAAGTGTGAGCGAAACAGCATAAGTTCTCGGCGCTCGATTGTCTTCCATATAGGCCAATGAAAAATAAGCGAAAAAAATCAATTAAATGCAACACCAACACAAGAATATTTCGAAACGGAACATCGCCGCAAGCGTTTTTCAAAGTGAATCATGAAAACAAATTTTATTGAAATGTAACACGCGGTGTTTCACTTTGAAAAAATCTCTGTCGATGTTACACTTTAAAAAAATAATTCGTTTTTGTTTTGTTTTTATGTATTCTGAATTCAAGTCTCACTTTTGCCCTCACCCATTCATATAGAAAATACTTCAAATTTATTAAATAAACAAAAATAGTTACGGTTTTTATGATTAAATGCACAAAAAATTGCGAAAATTTTTTTTTTTTGAAGGTTTCCGAATACTTTTTTGACTGACTGTATACCAATTGATTGGAATTGAAATAAAAGACTTGTCATCAATATTGCATCCATACTCATACGTACATCCTTTTTATCGATATTTTCAGTGCCTATTCTGGCTATATATTTCATGGCTTTCATGAGTTACACATTAGCGAAACGAGCGGCTCAACATCTCAACCAAAGACATCAACTGCCAGAAACATTCTACCCCAAGCGTGAGCCCAATAATTCCAACAAAAATCACAGTGTGAAACGAAACCAAACAAAACCCCAGAAATCTCCCATTTAACTCAACTCGATTACGACTATAAAATTATGTCGATTTTATGTAATACGCGTCATTATTTAAAAAAAAAAAAAAAAAGAATCCAACGATGGGAACAAAATTGGACGACTTTTGATAGATTTAAGGAATAAAAGTGAGAATTTTACAAATATCTAACAATAAAATATGGATTCTTCCTAAGGGAGAGACACTCTCTCTCTCTCTCTCTCTCAAAGTTTCATGTTGATCGCATTTGCAGAAGTTTGGTTCTTGGCCTTCCGAGAAAATGTCGACAAAATTGAGGAAAAAAAATCAAATTTCTGCAAATGCGATCAACATGAAACTTACAGAATCTTATTTTTTCTCCAAAAAATGAAACCTCAGAAAGTTTGAAGCCAATCAGAATTGATTAACGGGTACCTCCCATACAACCAATTCCTATACTTTTCCTTAACACGTTGTGTACGGAAAAGTAAAAAATAAAGTTCTTTAATTGGTATCAAATTTCACATATGAATTCATAAACACATCGAGAAAAACAACTTTTTTTCACATAAAAAGCTAAAGCAAGATTATTTTTTCGTTTATTGTTGTTCGGTCCTGGATCTCTTGTGATTCATTGATGATTTGCAACGCATCTATTTTTTTTGTCGAAATTCCAACTGAATATGATGTTTTATTGATTAATTTATGCCCGTTGTAAGTGGTTCGGATTGAATTAAATCCAAAAATTTAATTTTCAACTTTGCAAGAACGGCCAAAAAATGAAAGCTAATAAGTCAAAGCATAAAATTTGGTCGAGAACAAGAAAAATTGATCTTATGAGTACACTCCATATGCGTTATGGGGCTTTGAAATCGTGATTTTCCCGAATTTTGTTAAATCCTAAAGATTTAACTTTCAAATGCGGGATTTAAGAATTTTTCACGCAAAACCATGTTGCAAATAAGTCAAAAATTGTTGAAAATGACCGAAAAATTCTAAATCAGCATAAAACCCAACCACTTTGTAAGTTTTTTGAGTCCAAATATGCAAAAATATCATTTTTCGTATATTCTCAACATTTAATTTTCAATTGCGTGATTTAAGAATTTTTCACGTTAAACAGTGGGTCAAATAAGGCAAAAGTTGTGGGAAATGGTCCGAAAAATCTAAATCAGGAATAAAAAGTAAGCACTTTTGACCATTTTTGGGTTCAAATAGGCAAGAATAGCAGTTTACGGAAACCCTCAGTATTTCACTTTCACATTATGGTGAATTGTTTTGCGAAATCTCGTTTTTCGACAGTCTGCCCATCCAAAACTTCTAGCCAGCTTCAAATCAAGCACCGAAAGGGTAACTCTCATACAAATTTGGCCTGTTTTGCCAATTTTATGAAGAAAATAAGAAAATTTGTATGGAAGGTACCCGTAAATCGCTTCGAGTTTTTTTGATAAAAAAATAAGATTAAGAAAGTTTCATTTGAATTTAAAAAAAATACTTATTACGGTCATTCTTCGAGAGTTTCGTGCATTTATGTGACACTTGAATTTGAAACCTTTGTGCAATGGGATTTTTAATTATAAATTGAGAAAAGAAATGTTCGAAAATCAGCTTTGAAAGTAATATGTAATTTGTTATAGGCGACAAACAATTGGATCCAGGATTGAGTGCAACTGGTTGTTTCTTATTTCATTTAGACAATAATGTTTGTGCTATCGTTTATGTTGTTTATCATTAAAGTACGCACAATTTCCATCTCAAGAAAATAATAAAAGATATTTTCTAGGGGAATATCACGCAATTTTTATTCGCAAAACTTATTTCTATCTCATTTATTTCATTAAAATCTAATGAAATCTAAGCTATTTAAAATATTTCGCAAAATCTGTATTATTCACTCATATTCACCATGTGCTGACGTCATTACCGCTTCAAAAATGCTGGAAGTGGGTTTTGGTGGATCCTCAGGATCGTTCAGAACTGCTCCCGATTCTGGAAGTGGATCCTCAGGATGGGCCAGGGCATTGTCAAACCCAGTCTGGTCCATCCTGAAGATCCACCAAAACCCACTTCCAGCATTAAACTATTAGACCAAGAGCCCACCATACAAACAACTTTTTTTCTTGTGCACTGCAGAAATTCATAAAATTAACATCTTCCCACAATACTCTAACAGAAATGTACCACTTGTTTCAATGAAATTGGGCAGATGGCTTTATTCGCGGCTTTATTCGCGC
>NW_022599104.1:0-4406 GCF_009176505.1 Sitodiplosis mosellana | reverse complement strand
GCAATGAAAAAACAATGTTGATACTTTGACAGCTGTCAGCTGATCCTTCCTGATTTTCGGACAAAAAATTGTCCGTCCGTCTGTAGTGAATTCAACTGCGACATCGGCCCATTGGGCAATAAATCAATTCAATAAGAACAAACGACGGACAGCAACATATTTTTAGTTGTAATTCAATATTCTTTATTGTGACTTCTCTGATTTACGGTTGACATAGAAGTGATTAAGCGAATGAAAGACTTGAAGCATGAAAGGTAGAACACGAGTGAAAGTAAGAATGTCTTGAGTGTGTTAGTTTAAAAGTATGAATGAGCTAAAATGAGTGGTATGGTAATGAGTAATTATTGTATGAGTTATGAATATGAGCAGCTATCACCTCACGTCCGAAAACGTGTCCGAACATTCGGACTGTCCGAATGTTCGGACAAAAAAGCGTGTCCGAAATGTTTCGTACAAAACCTGTCCGTGTCCGTTGTCCGTTTGAGGTACATGTGGCTGGCCCCCCCAGTTCGAAAAATGAAAAACTAATTCCGGATTCGGAATCTGGGGAGTTAGTGCTGGTTTGTGCCAAATTTGTAGAGTTTGTGCTGCAACTGGGTGCGAGCACTAGCTCGCCAAAGTCAGAAATTTGGAATAAACGGCCATTTTGTATGGCGACTTTATCTCAGGCCACGAATCTTGATGTACTGAGACCAGTTTTGGAAAATTTGGAGTTAGTGCTGGTTGCATGCAAGTTTCCAGAGTTTGTGCTGCAACTACACGCGAGCACTAACTCACTGAAAATGAAATTTTGTCAAATTTGATCCAATTGTTCGGCGACTCCATCTCAGGCCATGAATCTTGGTGTACTGAGATTGGTTTTGGAAAATTTGGAGTTAGTGCTGGTTGCATGCAACATTTGAAGCCCTTTTGCACCTCTTGTTTCCGAGCACTAACTCACTGAAAATGAAATTTTGTCAAATTTGATCCAATTGTTCGGCGACTATATCTCAGGCCATGAATCTTGGTGTACTGAGATTGGTTCATGTGTTACTGTTTTTCTTCTGAGAAAACGAAGCCTGCAAATTCTTTTCAGCGGAGCAGATTTATATGATCGCCAAATCTTTTGACAACATTTCAGTGGACAATTTTCATAATGGCAGGTTTGTACAGATTTATCTACATTTGCATTTATTTTTATGAAGAATTTTACAAGTGTATGTTTTTTATGCAGGCGGAAAACCATCGATATTCTCACAAAAGCATAAAGACCAAATTTTCAACGATTATTTAAAAACGTTTAAGCAAAATGGAAAAGTTCCGCCGAAAAGTGACCAGATTTGGTTAACCATTAAATCAATTTATAAGCTTCCGGAAGCTGTCACAACCGCATCAATTTACACGGCGATGCTGAAGAAATTTAATAGTTTGGAGGAGAATATAGCGGCGAAAAGTGTTCAGAAAAATCAAGCGTTGCCTTCTACTTCAGAAGAGGACACAGCTGAGAAATCAAATGATTCTATTGAAGTTGGATTGAATGAATCGACAGAAAGTCCCATCAAGCAATATGAAAAGAAATTTTCCATTGACATCGAAATGTCAGTTTGGCGAAGAATTCAACCTGTTAATGCAATTTATCACCGTGAAGCCGAAAATGCACGCCGTAATATAGACAGAACATACAAAATACTTCCGCCAGGTCTATGTTCTGTCGAAACTCATTGCCAACAACAGGAAGGATATTCCGTGTAGATGGGTTTTCAGAAGAGCAAAAGTTTTCGAAAGTGGCGAAAACTATATTGTTGTCACTGCAAAATGTGCCACCTGCAAAGCTAAATTGAATGGTGCCATGAAAAACAAACCAGGTACACCGAATAAACGAGTCCGCATCATGTTCACTGTTTCGCAAATCGATGAAGAAGTGCACCAGGAAAACAAATTCCAAAAATCTATTAGAATCGGCGGTGAGCAAGGACGGATTTTAAGTGCTCAGCCAGGGCCAGCGACATTAGTACGACGCGATTTGCTACGTCAATCGATTGACATGTTTCAAACAACACCAGCGCGGGTACCAACTGCAAATTCCATTCGGTGCACTCGGTATAACACAAGAAAGCAACAACGAATCGATGAATGCCCAATGAAATCGCTTGAAATGCTGGAGCAGTCATGTTACAAGAATATAATTCGTGACGTTTGCCTTATTCCATTTTTTTCTACGTATGTCACAATCGATCAAATTGTTCTCTACAAAGTGTATAAGAAAAAGAACCAATTTACCAAAATAAGCTGTGACGCTACTGGAAGCATTGCTCACAAAATAGGTAATTAATATCTTTCAATTAAAATTGGAAATACAAATGTATTTGAATTCTAATTCTAATTCTAATTTTTCTTTTCAACTTTTAATTTTACAGTGAGAGAGACTGGCAAAAAATCTCAGAAGATTTTATTGTACACATTTGTGATTTCGGATTGTGACTTTCAAGTACCCATATATTCCATGGTTTCGGAAGCTCATCATATGGGCCGCATTGTGTCTTGGTTTTTTGAATTCATCCGATTTTTCGACGATGTGCCAAACATTTTTGTATCAGATATGTCGAGCGTTTTGTTGAACTCTGCGGCTGTAGTTTTCGCAAGCTGTGTCGATATGTTCGAATATTGTGAACTTTTGTTCATCTTGATTAAAAATCCAAATAATCCATACGCACGGAAGCTCAAACATCAAATTAGAATTGATGTTAACCATTTGGTGAAACATATCACAACATGTGATGCATTGAAGTCAAAATCAGCTGAACAAAAGCAGTTCTTTGTCAGAGCAACGTGTTTACTCATTCCACTTACTGACCTTGCACAAGCACGAAAAATTCTACAATCAATCATGATCGTGGCGAAGTCACAGACCATTGGTATAACAAACTTTTTGATATACAAATCATATTTTTTTGTTTAAATTTCGACAAAAATATTTACATATATGTGTTATATTTTTCTTATAGGCATCTTCTGCAATACACACAAAGAACATTTAGATGAATTAATAAGCGGTATTGAGGAAAATGAACCGGATTTTTTCAATCAAGAATTATCATCAAATCCTGAACTTGAAAACTATGTAACGGACACACGTAAAAGCAATTCTATGCCAACCTTCCAAGAATGGTTCGATGAAATCAATGCTACAAGTGATGAAATTGCTGGGGCTAACAATGATGAAAGCGAGAAGAACGAAATGGAAAATAAAGATTTCGTTAAATTTCTAACTAAATTAACGAAAACCATCGTTCTATGGTCAGCATTGGCGACGCCAATTTTTGGTACATCAAATAGAGCATCTTCTGCAAATGTTGAATCGTATTTCAATATTGTAAAACGAACATTGGATTCGGTCATTCCGTGTCGCGTTGACCAGTTTGTTTGTGCGCACATCGCAATGATAGATGGAATCGTAAAAGAAGCATCGCAAGAGTACATCGAATTTATTGATGCTTCGGGAGGTTTGCAAAACATAATAGTTGATACGGAACTGTACGATTGTGATGACGACATTCAGCTTGAGCAATTGAACGATGATGCAAATTACACCACTATGGATAAGACTTCAAATGAAACCACGTGCACTGAGCAAATGAATGACGATGAAAATGAGACCACTATGGAAATGATTTCAAATAAAGCCACGTGCATTGCTTGCGCAAATGGTCACTCACCAGGAGATGCTCACAAATGCCAAAAATGCAAAAAAGCCGTTCATATCCTTGATGGTTGTTCTTTGCCATGTGGAGATGCCGAGGGATATGGTGAAAGTCGAATATGTTTAACCTGCGCCGCTACGCAGCAGAAATCGACAACTCAGCCGAAATCGACAACTCAGCCGAAATCGACAACTCAGCCGAAATCAAGAATCTCATCGAAACAATTGAATGAAAGTGAAACATGGGAAAGACAGAAGCGGCGTCCAAATTCTTATTTGAACCCAATTCCAGGGTGCAATGTTGATAAAAAATTGAAGGGCGATCCGAAAATTGCTATGCTGACAAATGCCAGCATGTCGACAACTACATATAAACTCGATAAATCTGCGAAAAAATATGCTCCCAGAAATACGTGTGCATCTGATGACATTTGCCAGGTATTTGATTGATTTTAAATACAGAATTTATTGCTTTATTCACACATTGAATCCTTTCAATCTTTTTCTGTCAGCTGTTTGCTGCTGCTTATTCCTTTTATCCAGCATATCGTGGATATGTAGAAGGGTTGACCAAGGATGTTCCCATGTTTGAAATTGCTGTCATGTTAGCAAAAAAGTAAGTTATTAATCGTTCAAGAAAATGTAAATGAAATTCTCAAATTATTTGCATACAATATTTCAGTGGTAACATGAAAACAATCAACAAAAAGAGAGCAGAAATGCTCCA
>NW_022599103.1:0-1358 GCF_009176505.1 Sitodiplosis mosellana | reverse complement strand
CTGGCGAAGAAACGCTATATGGTGCAGAATAATAATAATAATAATAATAACTTATTTAATTGATTTTAATGTTAACACAAACACTGTCAAGCAAAGAATAACTGATTATTTTAGAAGAAATAGAACTTGGAGAGACTGAAAATACGAATTCATTATAAATATTGTAAATATATAACCAAATATTTATACCAAATAAACCACCTCTGGCGAAGAAACGCTGTATGGTGCAGAATAATAATAATAATAATAAACCTTGTCAATTTTCGTTGTGTTCACTGAACCGCTGCTATCAATCAAGTCAAATGCGCGGAATAAATCACGAGCATAATCACATTTGCTCATACATTCAATATAAATAGTGTTTTTACAATGAAAACAACTCAGGTATTCACCCTGAAATAATGAGCCACTACACTTGTTGGTCATGCAATCGTGTCCAGTTTCCATTGTGATATGTTTTGTTTACTATTGAATGAACTGTATTCGTTGGTTATGTTTATGGTTTTGCGTTCCGTAATTAAACTCGAAATATTCACAAAAACTTCAATGTTTTCAATAAAATTATCATTCAAAATTTCATTCTAATCGAGAAAATCACAAAAAAAATTCTAAAAACAATGAGTAAATAAAATTTTAAAATTTCAGGAGCGAAAAAAAGTCTTGTTTACTGTTTGACAGTTCAAATGTCACCATTTCCAACTTGTAATTCTTGAAGGCCAATCGAGCGCATGACTTATATTGTCTTCTCAAATCAGCATGCTTCACAATTGCTTCAGTTGAAGAACATGACTTTTTCCGTCTTTGCAGTGTGTTGACACAATTCTTTATGTTTATGAGTTCGCTGGTGAACCATTTTGGATGGTTTGAAATCGTTTTCGTTTTCAGCTCGACATTCTCTGAAACAACGGAATTGATGATATTATAGAACTGGTTAATATCTGTACGAAGTTCGTTCCAGTGAGAACATCATCCCAATTTACAGTGAATAGTTTCTCATTAATGGTATCATAATCAGCTCCCATGAAATTGCGGTACTCAATTTGAGATGTGACTTTGTTTTGCTTCATTTCCAAACCGTGGATTTTTATCGAATAAGAAATGTGATGTGATTCATGATTCAATAAATGATGTTCGGCAGGCTGACATGAAACGATGTCTACACAGTTTGTCCAAATTAAGTCGAGCATATTTCCATTATCATTGCTGTGCTTGTTGATTTGATGCAATCCCAATTCATGACATGTATCGAGAATGATCAATTCTTTCTTTCCTGATGCATTAATTGGAATCGCAATTTCTGGATCATCGTTGTCATCAGTGAACCAGGATAAATTAGGTAAATTGAAGTCACCTGAAAG
>NW_022599102.1:0-5738 GCF_009176505.1 Sitodiplosis mosellana | reverse complement strand
TTGATATTAGTCTATGGCAAACGGTCCAGGATAACCTTTGGTAAACGTTTCCAAAGGGACAAAGGCTATGTGAAGCGTTTAAATACACGTTTAATTTGAGACCCTGAGACAGCAAAAGTCGTCGCTCAATTTATACCGGTTGATAAATTGACGAGAAGTTTTACGTCTGTAAAGGCAGATCCATGTTGATTGCAGAGTGCATTGAGTTTACATGGACTATGATTTGAAACGTAACTAGAGATCAAAAATCAAATTATCTGCATAAAAATGATTTTTTTTCTCAAATATTAAAAAAAAAACATCACACATAACCTCAGATTATCTGTACTGATGTTCAAGTTATTTATGAAAGATATGTTTCAATGTATTTGAGAGAATAATTTGATTTTTGATCCGATTTTGGTGGGTTGTAGTGACCTTTGGGTCAAATTATGTTATGACAGATGATCTATTTCAGTTTTAACGGTATGATATTTTAAAGTTGATGTTCGTAGCTGAAAAATAAGGCCAATGGAACCTGCCTAAGACGTTTGGTAGGGCACTTATGACCGCTAAAGTGATAATTAGCATCAACATGTTGCAAAAAATGAACATGTCATCACTTGAGGAGCCATAACTTTCCGATTGGACATCGTAGGTAGATTATATTGGCCTTATTTTGTAGCTATGAACATCAGCTTTAATGTGACATACATAAGAAACTGAAATTTGGCTGTTGTCATGACTTCATTTTACCAAATGTCCACCAAACGCTCAAAAATAGGTGAAAAACTTGAAATTTCCCTGTAAATGAACGATTTTTTTTACTAAACTAGCTTAAAAATAAGTTCACGTTATCTGCAGACACACTTTCTCGAAGATTCAAGTGAAAAATAATGGAAATATATACAGTCATTTCCATGTAATAGGCCAAAATTCTCAACAAATTGACCATTTTTGGTACTTAAGAGTGATTTTGAGCCCTACCCAAAAGGTAGACAGAACATGATTTTTCTGGATTGGCGTGTTGAGCAAAGTTGTTTCTCTTTACGTTGGCCATGAAATCGTCAAAGATGGTGGCCAGAAAAATGAATACGTTGCGAGTTCAAGTCGAAAAAATGGAAAAATTGACCAGTTTTTCGACATTTTGCCCCAAACAACCTACAAAATCTGACTTTTTGGGCATAGTTTGTTGTAAAATGTATTTATTGGACTTTTAGCAACAACTTTGCTCAAGATAATAATACGCTATCGCCAATTACTGAATGATTTATGGACCAAAAATGTAAGATGTCAACTTTGCCAAAAATCCATTATAGGAAAAAAACATATAAGTCGATAAAACGAAAACGCCAACAGAACTTGCAAAACTCAGTTTGGGTTTTTCTTGTCTCAGGTAGTACTAACGCCCTAGTATTGTCACTCCTGTATTGTCTAAAACTTTTTTAAAATTGTTGCACTGTGTTATATTACATAATAATTTGTGTGTTCACTGTTCAAAAGATCAGGTTTTTCATGACTCTTGGAGTCGTTTTCCTGCAAAACAATTTATTCAGTCAGTTCTTTGGCGATGTCAATAAAATAAAAATAAAAAATATATGATTTATTAGGTGATGATAATAATTTAGAATCTTTTTTTTTTTTAAATCGAAACTAGTGTAGAATAACAATAGACCCACACGCAACAAGGAATTATTAGAACTACCAACATACACGAACAAATACTTGAAAAATCAGTATGTGAAATCAATTGCAATATGTGAACAATAATTTATTTATTTATTTAACACCGCCAAAAACTGGCTGAATATTTTGGTTTGCAGGAAAACGACTCCAAGAGTCGTGAAAAACCTGATCTTTTTGTGTTTGTACAATATATGGTAATTTTATACAATAAGTAGTTGTAAGTAATAGTCTTTTTCTATTGGTATAACAACTTGGTCTAAAAAGCATTGACACAAGATAACCTAACCAATACATGGAAATGCATAGGTAGCCGAAATGTAAACGGTCCAATATAGCCTAACTTAAACGTGTAAAAAATGAAAGACTAACTGAAGCGTTAACACTGTAGTGACGGCCGTAATGACTGCAAAAGTCATCATTCAATTTATCAAGAGGTGATACATTGAAGAAAAATTTTACGTCTAATCTATCAAGTCCCTGTTGGTAGTTATGAATTTGTAATTTAGTAGAGACCGAAAGACATAAGAAAAAAAAATTACAATACTTGCAAATACATTAACATAAACGGTAGTTTCCATTATAAATTAATGGCAGGTCAAAAGTTAATCACCAACTCAATGGATGGCTATATCACAGTTAATGTTGCTACTTATTTTAAAGTTTGTGTAAAAATCACGGATAAATATCATTATTTCTATACATTTTGTAGGGATGTAAGATAAAAATTTGTCAATATTCAATATTAAATTTTTGGTTTTGTTCGCTGCGTATCGACGAGATGAAATTAGCACGGCTGGTTGAGTTATTGAATTCTTCAGCCACTTTGTTTGCAAACTTGCATATTTGAGGCACTTGAGCTCTGATTTGTTTGTCCATGAGCTTATCTTTAATCTTTAGGTAGTCTGTGTGCCTTAACCTACGTGCGCTCTCTCCAATTGCGATGTCATTGCGTACATTGGGACAATTTGCGATCCCATTCACGATGTCGTACATGAATACAATTAATGCATTCACTCTCCTACGCTCCAACGATGTCATGTTCAACGCTTCAAGTCGCTTGTTGTAGTCGGTGATACTGTAGCCGTTGGCCGCCGTACGGTACTCTCTTCGGGCGAACTGGGTGAACTTTCTCAACACGCTCTCAATTTTGTCGATATGCACGGTATAAGTTGGTAGCCATACAACATTGCAGTACTCAAGATGAGACTGAACCAGTGCGTAGTATAGTGTTTTGAGCGTTTGAACGTCGGTTATGTCGTAACAAAATCTTTTGATGAATCCCAAGGCTGCTGTAGCTCTCGAGGTGATCGCGTCAATGTGCTTTATAAAGCTAAGCTTTTGGTCAATGATGACGCCGAGATCTTTGTGGTCCCGTACGCACTTGAAGGTAAAATCACCGTATTTATAATTAGTGTCGATGATGTCCTTCCTTTTTGTGGTGATTGTAAGGACGGCACATTTGTCAAGGTTCAGGTGCAAATTGTTTACGTCGCACCAAACCTTTAGTTTGTCGATGGCTCGCTGTAACGCTTCCGCATCCGTGCTCGAGTGGATGATTTTCGCGATTTTTACATCATCGGCGAACAAAGAAATGAACACGTCGTCCATTTCGTCCACTATGTCGTTGATGAACAACAGGAATAGTGTGGGTCCGAGATGACTACCCTGTGGTACGCCAGATGATACGTTGAATTCATTCGACTCGCTGCTCCCATACTTAACGAATTGCGTTCTGTTGGACAGGTATGATTCGATCCAAGCAAGAAGATTGTCTGGCAGGTTGAACGATCTGAGTTTCAGAATCAATCTCTTGTGGTTTACTCTGTCAAACGCTTTACTGAAGTCCGTGTAGAGAACGTCCACTTGCGCACCTGAATTTATGCCTCTCTGGGCATAGTAGGTAAATTCGGTGAGATTAGATGCAGTGGATCTGGACTTCATGAAGCCGTGTTGCTTTTTGGTGATTTTGTCCTGTACCAGAGACAGAAGTTTGACGTTCACCAAATGCTCGAAGAACTTCGCCACAGTTTGGAGCTTAGCAATGCAACGATAGTTTTCAATTTTCGATCTCGCCCCCTTTTTGAAAATAGGTGACACACTCGAGCGTTTCCATTTGTCAGGAAAATGGCCAGTTGACAATGATTCATTGAAAATCTCGGTGAGTGGAGCCGCCAAATGACTCGCACAGTTTTTCAGTATCAACGGGTGCATACCGTTGGGACCTGTACCTTTCTTTGTGTTCACGGCTTGCAGCTCTTCAAGCACGAAATTGATGTCGAGCTGGAATTCCTCAGTTTGGTGTGACTCATCGGTAGGCGATTGTTGAACGCCTTGAGTCGTTGAGTCATCGTAGTTGCTACTGAAGAAGTTTGCAAACAGGTTGGCCTGTTCGGTTTCGTTTGCTGTGCGCACATCACCAAATTGCATGACTTTTGGTTTGTTGTCGGTGCTCTTCTTTGAATTGACATATTGCCAAAATCTCGATGCGTCATACTTGAGCGAGGATTTCATTTTCTCCACGTATGTGTTGTAGAGTTCCGTGTTGAGTTTATCGAATTCACGGGATGCCAAAATGTATTTCCATTCAAACGACTGATGATAGCCTGATCGTCTGTAGCGTTTCCATGCCTTATTTTTCCTATTTTTCAGTGTTATTAGGAATTTATTTTTCCATGGACATTTTTGTATCGACTTGACGATGTAAGTAGGCACAAATTTGATGATTGCATCGTCCAAAGTCTTGTGCAGCAAGTTCACCTTCTCGATGATTGTCTTTCCATGGAATAATTCGGTGAAGTTAATATTTGCAAAGTGTGCATTCATGTCCTTATAGTTGGCACGCTTGAAATTGAATGCTTTTGTTTTGATGTTGGCCTCGGTTGTATTGTTTCCATGCCACTCAAATGTGGCTAATATCGGTGGATGATGATCTTCCACTTCCGTCAGTGCGTTAACCTCATTTACACGCTCAATCGAAATGTTGGTGAAATCATTAGTAAAGAACAAGTCCAATAGTCGTTCTTTTGAATCATTACGTACATGATTTACCTGATGAACTCCCATGCTCATGAGTCCCTGGATGAAAGTGGCCGTGTACTCCGGTGCAAATTTAGTTGGAATCATGATGTTGTCATCGTCGCTATCAATTGACCATTCAACATGCGGCAGATTAAAATCACCAACAAAAATAACAACATCTTCAGGATCGGTAGCGATTTTGTGCATGGCTGTTAAATGTGATTCGTAGACTGTTTGCGGTGAATTTGGTGGAATGTATGCACAGTAGATGTAGATGACATGTGATTTAGTAGTAGCTTTCACACAAACGTATTCCAAATCGTCAGCACCGGCGATTTTTATCTCTTCACTGGCGAATTTGTCATTTTTGGTTGCAATTAGTACACCACCGCCGCGTTGAAAAAGTCTATCCTTACGAAAAACAGAATATGAATCGTCAAAAAATTCAGCATCATAAATATCATTTCTGAGCCACGTTTCAGTTAATATTATCATATCGTGATCGCAGGAAGCGGCGGTACAAAAGAAGCGTTTGTGTTTGTTGCATATGCTACGACAGTTTTGGTAATAGATTGTACACAAAACGCAGTGATCATCCGATGTGCATGACTTTAGTTGCAACATCGGCGATGAAAATCGTGACGATTTCCTTCGTAGTAACCTGTGCAGCCGTTGTGCTGTCTCTTCACAACGGGTTGAGGCTGACGTTGGAGACAACAGCTCTTTTGGCACAAATTTTGCTGATTGCGTTGGCGCCGACCCCTCCGTGGGCGCTGTAGTGGTTGTTTGTTGCAATTCTGGTTCGATGCATTCATTGCCGGTTCCAACCGTTGGTTTCTCACTGTGCCACTGGAGTTTTTTGACTTAGTTTGAGCGGCCTTTGCTGATAAATTTTGTAGTTGCAACCGAATTTGATGGTTGTCATGAGTTTTGGGAAGATTTGCCGGTGCAGATGACTTCACAGACTTGACCTGAAATTCGGTGGCTTTGATTTTCTTGGGCCAAATACCGACGCTATGCCTTCTTACGTCAACGCCAACTGGTGCAAGAACAAG
>NW_022599101.1:0-4938 GCF_009176505.1 Sitodiplosis mosellana | reverse complement strand
GGATTTTTTGAAATATTTGAAATAATTTAAGCGTGATATTCCCCTAGCCTTTGATATGAATTTCGACGATATGCATCTGCCTCTCTTGAATTTCATAAGTGAGCAGAAACAATTAACATCAATAGAATTGTATGGACCTGTTATGGGAAACCTTGATCGTTTATTTGAATCGGAACATGTGTCATCAAATGTTGTGGAGTTAAGCATTTTACAATATCAGTATCGCAGAGAATCATCATTGTACGGCAACGTGTGCAGCGTGCTCCGTTTTTTGGAACGTAGTCGATCTCTAGAAAAACTTGTAATAAAAGGATACACTGAGTGGAATCCACCGTATCAAAGCCACCTAGAATTCCCAGGACATTTGGATGCAATTGCATCACATAATATTAAATACAGAATCATCTCTGATCAAGTAATAACCTGCAAATGCAGTTGGTGTACACAGCAAAAGTATATGCATAAGAAAAAATCTATGGAGCTTACAGTTAAGAAAACAGCAGAATCTAACTTTATGAAATATATTTGTACGTTCAGAGATGAACGAAACGTAAATACAGATGGAAGCTATTATACATCGAGCAAAAATTTCACTGTACTCGAATGCTCAAAAAGTAAAAATTAACCTTAACTAAGTCAATACAGCTAGTTTTTCCACATTCTGTAATTAATGCGCTGAATAATTTAACTAAACATAGGATTAGATTATTACAATATTTCCGTAAAAATATTCAAATAAAAACGATTTTACAAGTTACTTGATGTGAACCATACTTAAGACGAAGCAAATGACACATTCGTGTTGGTTGACCTTAACCAAAACGAGATATTATTATACTTAACCTCAATTCTAGTAAAATTTTCTCCGTGTCAGACGTCTCAGCTGAATATGGAAGTTTTTATAAAGGAAAAAAAAGATTTTGTATTTAATTAATATAAATTTTTAATTGTAGTTAGGAATAGTCGATGTGCATGCCCTTTTCAAAGGCAAAGGCTCTTTGAATGTTCGTGGCGCGTCTATTGTGATTAGGTAAAAATTGAAAAACACTTAAAAATATCAACAATATCAATTCATCTCAAATATTACAGAACAATCGCAAGTGATGAATTGGCTTACATGGACTATTCATCCGAAGGTGCCACTGAAATAACCTCATCAGATGCCCGAAACATGTAAATTTTCTCCCGAAATTTATGTGTTATGATTTGAATTAATTGCATATAATCCATCTATTCCAGGTTGTTTGAGCCAATCGTAATCCCGTTCAATGAATGGAGGGATGCTAAAATAAAAACTACTATGCATATTCAAACTATTGACATTCTAGCGGCTGGCGAAATTTGCCAAGGAGACAGATTTTCATTCAGTGGATACACGTCGCTCGAGGTAAGGAAATTTTTTGTATGCTCAATTATTCGCAGCTGATTGCTTCGTTCGTCCGCAGCTATTGAAAGATTGGGTCACAACTGTTTTTATTCATTCAACAATACTGTGTCTATTCCGGTTATACCGAATGCTGTTGATGACACCCTGAAACAGTTAATTTTGAAGATATGTGGATACAAAAAACCATTATATCCGGCTGTGATTGTGAAAGGACGTGGTCTGTTTATTTGGGGCGATGGTCTAGAACAAACTATGCGCGCGTAAGTATAAGGTTAAGGCATAATACTGCGATAACAAGTACATTCAAATAATTTGTCTGTTCCTATTGTGAATTAGTTGTGAGGCCATCGTCACCATGCTTAGCACAAGTTGAAGGCAAGAGCATCCCGTTGAACTGCCGTCCATTGAAATCATTTGCTGATACTCAATCGAAACTTCCATCGAGGAAATTTTAATATCATTTAAAAACAAACAAAAATCCATTCCATCGCACAAACTGTTGATTTCAATTCTTAAACACATATCGAATAAAGCTAAAACAGCTAATTGTTACTAAAAATTCGTCTTTGTTAATTCAACGATTGAGTGTTTCTTCAAAGAGCATTGATCGCATCGAAATACGCCTCATTCGAATCGGCACAATTCCTAAAAGAAATTTTTTCCCATCGATGATTATTTCAGTTGCCGATATCACAGCTGATGCTCGTCAGCTTGAGCTTCACAAAGAAAGTCAATAAGTGCATATTCATTGGATGATAATGTTTATTTATTTCATCAAAAAGAAATGTATTGACGCTAGCTTATTACAAATTGTGTATTTTAATACGATAATTTGGAGATGGCAAATCTATTCAGTCGATCGATGTGTGCAGTTTGGATTGGTGCAAACGTAGTACAACCTCATTTCTTCTTCACCGCGCCGTGTCTGGGCTTGGAAAAACACCGCTTCTCGATGACCGCAATTTTGACAATCATGATCTTCAGTCCGCGGCAATGTTGGATCCGATATGACGTCCGGCACGATGTGTGTCAATTCACTGGGAAAATGATTCAATAGGGTGATTAAAATCAGCGCCTATTTTCATCTTTTCTCAATCAAAAATCAAGCATTTGCATAAAACTAGCTTACTCAAACAAGATGTCGCTACTGGTATATATTTATTATTTTATATATATATATAATATATATTTATATTATGACATTTGAGAAGAGTAATATGCCAATATGTCAAACAAAGCATGTGAAATTTAAAAAATGCATTCCACTTTCAAAAAATGGTACAATAATTAAGGAAAGTATTCCGATCAATATTCAAGCCAATTTCATTCTCAAATAGTAAAAACAATTCACTTCACGTTGCTTAGGGATAATTTTTTATTTGATCATCTGTTATTACTGCGACTACAGTCATTACTCTCATATGATAAACGTCAAATTTTGCATAAACAAACGCTCATGCATTATAAACAAAATATCAACTTTGGATTACTTCGTTTGAAATCGTTCTGTTCAATTCCAACTTTATATAATTGATTCCAGAAACTCATGTCTTTGGCCATTGAAAACTCTAAAATAACACTGAAATATAAAGAATTTTAAAATCCATCCAGAGTGCGCAGGTCCAATATGGCATTATTGAGTGTAATTTCCGAAAATAGACACACAAATGAAATAAATTGAAAACAAAACTATATATTGATATGTATATATACACATATATTTTCATGTTCACGTAGTCAAGGCGACAAGACCTTAGCAACCAAGACAACAATTCCGAAAACTACAATATTTGTGCATTTGTGCATTTGGAAACGAAAATGGAAATAATTACAATTTATATCTTAATAAGCAAAATATTTGTGCAAAAGAAACTGACGTAAAATGGTTTAAGTTGAATGTTCGTCGATACTAATAAATGTCATCCGATGAAATAAAAGGGAGGCCGATTTCATAGTGTAAACAATTGAAACAAACAGAATCAAATTGACTGATGTCATGGTGAAGTAAGATGAAAAGTATTCGTTTTTCTTCGAAAAATAACTAGATTTGGATCCCAAGCACGTCGGTTTTCACTGGTGTTTAATAATGCAGGTAATATATTCAAATACATTTATGGTGAAAATTGCTTTGCTCGTTTTGACCGGTGATTCGAAAAACCTTTCTTTCCATTCATTTCCATCCATCTGAAGTACAATGTAAACAGTTTCTAAAAGCAATCAAAATGTACTGCAATGTCTAATAATGTCCGAAATAATTTTAGAATTTGAGTGGTAATTTTATATATACAATTTTAAAATATGTTGAATCTATATTATTTTAATTATTTATTTATTTATTGACACCGCCATGTACAAGCTGAATATTTTAGTTTCAATCGGCCATTGCTAAAAACTTAGTTTTTGCCAAAAAATGTTATCGGTTTGATTCTATTTTCTGATAACCGCTGATTGTACACGGTACAGGGACTTTTCCGCTCCGCTCGCACCCTGGTGCAGCAAAATTTGAATCAAAGTCGATGCAGCCAATCAAATATCCATCTCTTCTAGTGATTAATTTATATTTGACAATTGATCCTTTATTGTTGATAAGTCCCCAGAGTTATCCATTGAAATATCATAAAAATTGCTTCATTCATTTATTTCCGGAAGCGCGCGTGACATTTTTTCAGTTATTATTTATTCAAATCGATGGAGCGAAGAAAAAGCACGAGAGCAGTGTTCTTGTGTTGCATCGGCAGTACAAAATTCATATCATGGAAATGCTAAATTGCATCATTTTACACTAATCAACGGTGTTTTTGCGCGAGCAAAACGGACCATACTACGTTGTAGAGGACCTTCCCCTGATCTCAAAACCATATTCCGTTTATCTGGGTTACGGTACGACTTAGTGCATTTTGGTTTTATGTAGGTTTTTTCTGAAAATCGACGTTCTCTGTACACATCGGAGGCTGTAACTTTTTTCTTAAACTAGCTAGCACCAAAAATAAAATGGTTCTGAATAGTGGAAGGAAATAACTTTCAAACGCGCTATAGACCATTAGATTCAGTGCAGTGGTTAGAATTTTAAAAACGATAAATGTGAGGTGTGAACGTTGAAACTAGCCGACTTCATCACCTGCCGAATTGAATATACTCAAAATTGCGAATGATTTTTGCCAGTTTCAAATTTTTAATCGTAAAGAGCATTGAATTTAGATAAATTTTGCCATAGTCAGATCTATCGTATGACCAATAATAAGAAAGTCACAACTGTACATAGGCGTTGACGAACGGTAAAAATCAAGAAAAATCAAAATTAAATGCAAGCCAATAACCATTTTCCGAATATCCAGTGATCATGAAACTTTGGGAATCTAATTTTTTCATCAATAACCGATGCCAAGCTAAATTTGAAGTCAATCTGATGGAAAATTAGGGTACCTCCCATACAAAAGTTTCGAATTTCATCTCTGAAATAGCAAAATTTGTATGGGAGGTACCTTTATTTCTTAACCGATTGGCTTCATATTTTACGAGTCTCAGTTTTTGGACAAAAAATGAACGCTCAC
>NW_022599100.1:0-1922 GCF_009176505.1 Sitodiplosis mosellana | reverse complement strand
ACATGCAACTAAATGGATTTGCATTTTCGACCAAGTTCCGAAAGCATCTGCTAACGTCAAATCATGGCTTTGCACTGCAACTGTTGCGCGAAGTGGTATTTGAAGAATGTAAACAATTTCGCGTAATATTTGCCACTTATGATTCAACAATTTGTTTGTGTCCGTTAGTTGCATAATGCTCAATTACAGCCTTACACTCCATAACACCTGTTAACTAAGAAAGAAAGAAAGAAAAACATATAGAAATGATCGAGATGAGTATTTTTAATGAATCGATTCCGAATCGTTCGTCTCTCAACCAATCGCTTATTTGAAATTAAACGGGTTGGATCCAAATTTGTTGTGATTTTCACTGATATAATTAGTAACAAAATAAACAATAAATATTTGTATTGTCACCACAACTAACAAAATATGAAAAGTAGAATTGATTTTATTTATTTTAAATGTCATAAATAGCTTATAGGGGCATCATGTTTTTGGAATGATTTTTCATGGAAAAATGAAACCAATAAACAAAAAAGGCGCTTACCATTATGCATGTTGAACCCCAGCGTGTCTTACAGTCCGTACGAGGACGTTTGTATTCCAAATTGATGTGACGCATTGCAATTTGGGTTGTTTGATTTCGCAGAAACGCACACACTCGACCAGCAAGTTCGATGACATTTTTATGAGATTCATTGAGTTTTGTGAGTGCATCTTTCACTGCCAACTGTAAGGTGTGGGCAACACAATTAACACCTGTTGTTTTCCATATCCGTTCCGTGCCGACAAAGTTATTTGCGACTTCAGTTAAAAGATCCGCATTATTTTCCTCCTCTTGATTGTGAAATAAAACATCCAATGCCTCTTCACTCGTTTCAGGCGGTATTGCAAGCTCCTGAGCAATTTCAAAATCAGCCATTTCATCACTTGTGTCATCAACGCAATGAAATAGTCGACGGCTCACATTGACCAAGTTTACTTCGGCATCTCTTGGATGGTCGGTTATATTGTTGAAATCAGCCACCATTTTAATCATGTTTGAGCCATTGTCCGTTGTTATTGCCAAAACTTGCCATTTTTCAATTCCAAATTCTTTCAAAAGGTCGTGCAGTAATTTTGCTAAATTTTCACCTGTATGGTAATCAAACAGTTCAATCATACCAATCGTGCGGATAGTTATTTTTGAGTCTTTGATGAATTGTGCACACACTCCCATGATCGGCCTGTTGTTGTTTTTGCCGCAAATATCAGCCATCAGACACACGAATCTTCCTTTGACTTCTGTTCGAATGTCATCACGCACTTTTCCAGCCATTTTCTCCAAATGCTCTTTCACTTCAGGCAGGTTTTTGTCCGAGAAACTGAGTTCCATTCCAGCGTTTTTCAATTTCTCTAGCTTGTTTGCCAATCCTGCTTGGTAGCCAGAGTCCAGAAGATAGTTAAACGGACGCCCATTAACACCAACAATTTCAACGGCATTTTGCAACAAACGAAGCCGTTTCACTGGCAATGGTTCTTTGGCTTGTCCAACAATTTTTTCAATAAAAAGCGTAAAATGCATATTTTTCAAATGATTTCCCAAATTATATGGCTTTGTGGCATTAATCGGCTTGGCATCATCAGGGCAAAGTTGGCACTTACACAACAATTTTTCAGCTGAACATTCGTGAACTTTGTAGTACTGCATTGATTTTTCCGCAACCGTAGGTAGTTTGTTATTGTCTACTTTTTTTCGTTTTCGTGATGGTGTTTGCCATATTTTGGGGTTCGGACTTTCGCCGATTTTTGCTTCCGAACACTGCATTTCGTAAATGCAAAAACACTGAAAATTTGATTGTTTTCTTCGCACGATATTTTGCCGCCAAATGGATTTGACGTTGGACATAGTGTTCCAAAAGGAATATGTGAATCATACCACAAGCGGCAGATCGCAA
>NW_022599099.1:0-3648 GCF_009176505.1 Sitodiplosis mosellana | reverse complement strand
TGTACAGTCTGAGCGATATGTCTTGACCGCATTGACAGTTGTTGGCAATTCTGCGCCTTGTAACATATAGTCATGCTACTCACTCTATAATGCTGTAAAGAGACATGCAATGACATTTCGAACGAATGACAAGCAACCGACTTGCGATTGCAAGGAGGGAGCTGTGCGTTTGTATGTATTGGTTGGTATTTGAATCCGAAAGATGTTGTGTGTGCGTCTCTCGCTTTGGTTCATTTCATCCACATGCGACACACTCATTAAATGAGTGCGAATTTTTTTCAGCATATTCACCAATATTTAAATGTATGGCGCTGTTCATTATATAAATTCAGTGCTGCAATGAAATAGTGACGAGAATGAACGCTGTGTGTTTATGTTTATATTCCATTTCAATGCGCCATCCGAATGATTATGAATGAGAAAGTGAGACGCACACACAACATCTTTCAGATTCAAATGCCAACCAATACATACAAACGCACAGCTCGCTCCTCGCAATTGCAAGTCGGTTGCTCGTCATTCGTTGTCATTGCATGTTTCTATACTAAATTAGTGAGAATATTTTTTTCAGTAAGTTCACCAATATTTGAATGTATGAACAGCGCTAACACAGGTGACGCATCACAGCACTCATTTCTCCGGTATGACTCTGTGTTCGTATATGTGTATTAGAAACGGATGATGAGTGAAGTGCGCATTGTAAAACAATGGAAGGCATCCATATTGAATGTGCTGTACTCAATGTGCAGTTGTTTGTGTATACACTATGCATGCACTTGCTTCGATGCTAACACAGAATAAGCATGAGCATGACGACTTTATGCGCAAATAGGTTTATCTCACTCCCGCTACATAAAATCGTTGTGTTTTTGTTCCGTACATTGTTTGGTTGGTACAACCGTTCTTGTTTTTCAGCATTATTTCTAAATGTCAATGCGGTCAAGACATATCGCTCAGACTGTACATCGTCAAGCCAAAGCAAAAATGTCCGTGGAAGAATAGTCTCCTACAAAGGCTCAAAAACAGGAAAACCACGAAACCAATTTGGGAAGTATTTTTCGCATTAACTATTGTAAAAATTTATTTACAATAAGGAAAAATATCTTTTACTTTTCCGTACACAACGTGTCAAGGGAAAGTATAGGAATTGGTCCCGAAAAGTTTTTTTTGCAAAATTAGCTTAGATCATCATAAAAGCTCATGAAACGCGTAGAAAACCACTTTTTGAGACACTTTTCCGTTCGTGTGCCGTCGTTGTCGTTGTCGTTGTCGTCGTTGTCGTAGCTGTTTGTAAACACGATAACTCAAAAAATAATTGAGATAATCAAAATCTGGAAACGCCAAAAGTTTTGTATTCGAAAAACTTAGTTTAAGTTCGAAGATGAGCCATTTTCGATTTGATCCTGGGGTACTTGCCCTAAGAAAAACCTTAAAAAATTGACACTTTTGTATGGGAGGTACCTGTAAATCGACTCCGATTGGCTTCAAACTTTCTAGGATTTCATTTTTTGGGATAAAAATAAGATTCTGAAAGTTTGAAACCAATCGGAATCGATTTACGGGTACCTCCCATACAAATTTTTTGAAAATTTTGACTAAAATTACCGATTTTTGGACAATTTTGTATGGGAGGTACCCGTTAATCGATTCTGATTGGCTTCAAACTTTCTGAGGTTTCATTTTTTGGAGAACGAATAAGATTCTAAAAGTTTCATGTTGATCGCATGTGCAGAAGTTAGGTTTTTGGCCCTCAATTTTTTCCAAGAAAATGTCGACAAAAATTGAGGACAAAAAATCAAACTTCTGCAAATGCGATCAACATGAAACTTTCAGAATCTTATTTTTTCTCCAAAAAATGAAACCTCAGAAAGTTTGAAGCCAATAGGAATCGGTTTACGGGTACCTCTCATACAAAATTGTCGAAGTTTTAGTTAAAGTGACCGATTTTTCACTTTATTTTTATTATTATATTTTCGCTGCCTTTATTTCAAGAAAATTCACAAAAAATAACCAAAAGTACCTACAGACAACGCAGGCCAACGGTACGGAAAAGTTCGGGATTACCAATGTAATTCTTTTTATTATATTTATATTTTGTTCCAGAGCTTTTAAGCATTTTGCCGTGTAAAAGTCGTGACGCGATATTTTTCCTTATTGTGAATAAATTTTTACAATAGTGAATGCGAAAAACACTTCTAAACTTCGTACCCAGTAATAATACAGCGTCCTAGCGTCACTCAAAATGATATCAGTCTTTTTATAGCTGTGCCATATTCGTATCTTAATAACCATCCTAATAATTTTGAGAGATTATTGAGATCCGATCATAATACCGACAAATCTTAACATTATGATTGTTCTTGGGGCACCCAGGGCCCCCAGCGAACTTTAAAGTTGAATAAAAGTACTAAACAGTGTATAAACCAACCGGAGTTAACTCTCATTGTATAGATTGAACATTTCTCTACACGAATAAAAAAAAACATATACATATGTGTGAGTATGTGTAAAATACCCCATGGCTATTTTATATTATAACTGGACTATGATAAGAGATATCGACTTGGTGTCTGTAGCAGTGTTGTAGACTAGTTTATGTACTACAACTTCGCCGTAGACATCAAGTCGTTATCTCTTATCAGTTACGCGAAAAGCCGCGAAAACGTGAAAAACGCGAATTCATAGTTTCTCACTTTTCAAGGAACTGATAAGAGATAACGAGATGGTGTCTATGGCAAAGTTGTAGCTCTGGTCGAGTACTACAGGTTTAGTACAGACACCAAGTCGTTATCTATTATCAGTTACGCGAAAAAATGATAAGAAAAAAATCGCGTTTTTCACGGTTTTCTGCGGTTTCTCGCGTATTCCGCAAAACTGATAAGAGATAGCGAAATAGTGTCCATGGCAAAGTTGTAGTTCTGGTCAAGTACTACAACTTCACTACAGACACCAAGTCGTTATCTTTTATCAGTTACGCGAAAAAATGATAAGAAAATGATTCGCGTTTTTCACGGTTTTGGTGGCTTTTCGCGTAACTGATAAGAGATAACGACTTGACGCTTGTAGCGAAGTTGTAGTACTTAAGCTGCTTTACAATTTTGGTATAGACACCATTCGTCATCTCTTATCAGTTTCGCGGAATATGCGAAAAACCGCAGAAAATCGTGAAAAACGCGAATGTTTTCTTATCATTTTTTCGCGTGACTGATACGAGATAACGACTTGGGGTCTGTATTTTCGGCAAAGTTGTAGAGCAGGTCGAGTACTACAACTTCACCACAGACACCAAGTCGTTATCTCTTATCAGTTACGCGAAAAAACGCGAAAAACGCGAGTTCTTGATAGTCATTTTTCGCGAAATTGATAGGAGATAACGACTTGGTGTCTGTGGCAAAGTTGTAGTACTCGACCTGCTCTACATTTCTGTCGAAGAGGCAAGTCTCTTTCTTCTTATCGGCTTCACTAAAACGAGGTGGGAAAATTTCGCGATTTTCGCGGAACTGATAACACCGTGCAACAAATTTCAACTTTTGCGTGCACACCTGGACACTTTGAATGCTCAATGATAAAGGGCCAAAACCCAAACAAAACTGCATCATTCGTTTGTTCGGGTGACGCCTAAATAAGAAAGTTATCGAAGTTGGCGAA
>NW_022599098.1:0-1695 GCF_009176505.1 Sitodiplosis mosellana | reverse complement strand
TTTTGGCCGATGTACTGATTTTTCATTTTTTAGAGTTGGTCACCTTAATAATATACCGAGAGCCCACGTAGAAAATACTATGTTGACAAGTTTCCTATGAGATAATGCGATCATAGGTAGATATTAAGGCCGATATTCAAAATATTCTTCCCTTTCTTCATCTTTTGCACTTTACGATATCTGCCCGCCGATATTGATGAAAAAATATGCTTCACTTTTCTTACAATTTGCGTGTCAGATATTTTGTGTACAACTAAATTGCCACGAAATTAATTCAAACTCGAAATATCAGCTCAAAATCTTTTGCACAACACTTTTTATTTCACTTTGAAATCTCTCTCAACTCAACAAAGGGAAAAACCCATATGTCATTTCATGTCAAAATGTCAAAGTGGAGAAAAACGACATAGAGTGATATTTCAGAATGGAATAAAAAGTATTGTGAAAAATATTTTGAACTGATATTTTGGATTTGAACTAATTTAGCTGTACACAAAATATCTGACATGCAAATTGTGAAAAAAGTTAAGCATATTTTTTTATTGATATCGGCAAGATATCGTAAAGTGCAAAAGATAAAAAAGAAAATTAAAAATATTCCGAATATTGGCATTAATATCTACCTACGATCACATTACCTGACATGAGACTTATCAATATAGTATTTTCCACGTGGGCTCTCGGTCCATACATTCTGACACCAAAAAATTCAGGGGGGGTCAAGCCAAAAATTCAAGGGGGGTAAAAAAAATCAATTCTATCTAGTGTAAATTTCTTCCCAAAAAAAATTGCTGACCGGGGGGGGGGGGGGGGTGTGCACCAAAATTTCGAATTTGAAGAGCAAAAAAAAAAAGGTCCTCGCTTTCAAAACTCAATTCTATCTAGTGTAAAATCGGTTTCGGAAAGAAGTGAAGACCTAAAAAAAAAAAAGGTCCTCACTTTCGAAAATCGATTCTATCTAGTGTAAAACCGGTATCCAGAAGAAAGTGAGGACTAAAAAAAAAAAAAAAAAGGTCCGAAAATGGCAACGGGTCCAAAAAAATCGTTGGGGGTCAAATTTTGCCAGGGGGGGTCTCGGTCTATAAAGTTGGTTTTAAAAAATTTCGACAAATTTCAAAATTCCTAACTCACACATATGCAGACAATGCGTTGTAAAAATGAAGAAGCGAAATAGAACCCATAGAAAAACGAGAGCGACCCGCGCGCGAGTGGAGGTTCCATGGGTCCTCTCAGAGAAAAAATCTGCTATTTTCAAAACAAAAAATTCACTCACGGAATCAATAAAAAAAAGGTGCCATTCAATTTTTCAACCATTCCATCAATTTTAAAAGAAAGAAGTGTTTATTATTGGCCGATTCATCGGCCACTTGGAGACCCTAGTCAGTCTAAACGTCTATTGGATTTGTTCTTTACCAATGATTACACCAACGTTTCGATTGAGTGTGTCGATAAAGTCAACGCATTGAAGAAAAAAGTGGAAGGTCATCATCCACCGATTATGGCTACATTTCAATGGCATGAAGTCAATACGACGGAAGCCAATATTACAACAAAAGCATTCAACTTCAAACGGGCTAACTTCAGGGACATGAATGCACATCTGGCAAATGTCAATTTTACCGAGTTGTTCCATGGAAGGACAATCATCGAGAAGGTGAACATACTGCACAAGACTTTAGACGATGCAATCATCAA
>NW_022599097.1:0-1292 GCF_009176505.1 Sitodiplosis mosellana | reverse complement strand
TGTCATTTGATTTTCTTATGATTAATCACATTAAGTACTATAATGGATACTTTATTTTAATTTTCACGCATAACGGTTTGAAAAATTGATTAGAATAGTGAAAATTATCATTTAAAAAATGATATTGTAAATTATTACCATAGAAAAAAATGTGAAAAGATCATTTTCTGAAAGAAAACCGGGCGAAGTCTGGGTTAATATTTCTCTAAATTTCGAGCGAAATCCGGGCTAAATCCGGTTTTTTTTCGCAATATCCGGGCATCCGGGCCGGGCGATTTCTTGCCCGGGTTTTCCCTCGAAAATCCGGGCGAACCCGGATTTTTCCGGGCGATCTGGCATGCTTACTTATGACTCATTAAAGCGAATCAGAAATAAAAGCAATTGCAACATTTCAATTTGACGGATGGATCAAGCGTTTCGAACGTCTGAACGTTTGATCGTTTGAACGTTTTTTTAATGTTTTGAAGCTTGACCGTAAACATCATAGCTTTCTTCTAACGATTGTAGATGGCGCTATTCTTGTGCGTGTCACTTAATTTGCCTCATTGATAAGGTATAATTTTGTTTCGATTACTTTCTTCGTTTTCGAAAAGTCAATTTGTATGGAAAATGAAAAAAAAGCTCTTCATGTCATCAATCGACCCGATGAAAAAAAATATACAGAAAAAGTTGTAAGTTACCATGAATTGGTCTCCCAAAACCGCAACCAGAATCAAACAAACTAAACGGAGAGAAAATATCGATTAAAACACAATGAGTGACTGAAATCAAAAATATTGTATTGCCAAAAATGGAAATTAGAAAAAAATGATGGAAAAAAAGAATTAAGAAGAGACTCACCCATCAATTGCTTAGACATGTTTATAGTCGATTTACTTGAACAATAACTAAATTTCCACTAATTCGGTGTATTGACTAATAGTCAAAAATTAGATCTTGTAAACATGTCGCCATTTTGACACGTACAGCAAAACAAAATTCCTTACGACTGAAATCGAAAACAAATTATTTGAAAACATGTTTTTAATTCGAGCTTCTTGCGTCAATTCTCGCGTTTTGTTATTTTGACAGGTGTAAATATTTGGATATGTAAATGAACTCGTATTGACGCAAAGGAAATTGCGCATGAAAACCACATGAGTGACAAATTTTTCCCAAAAAAGGCATTTTTGCAATTTTTTTTTTGGATAAAGAATCTTTCTTAAAAATAGTAAAAATGTACCGTTTTCTTCACATATTAATTTATCGGATGCCAAAGCAAGGTAAAGACACTAAATCGACCATACACTACA
>NW_022599096.1:0-1340 GCF_009176505.1 Sitodiplosis mosellana | reverse complement strand
TAATAAAATGTTATTACCGCCGAATCTTAGGATTTATTAAGATAACACCCGATATAACGCATAACATATTATGTTATTATTATGCTGAATCTTAATAACGTTATTATTATGTTATGTTGGACCAATATATCGGCCGTTATTATTATGTTATTAAGTATAGTTAATAATATGTTATTGCCTGTAAATCTGTACTCTTTTGCGTGCACCCGATTGTTATCCCGCTTTTGCGAAAAACCTGCTAGCGACAGTCTCTTATTCTCACGCGTTCATATAGCCTACAGTTCTGCTATCCACTCTCATTTATACTACTCATTCACGCTATCCACTTTCACTCTTTCCACACATTCACTCAATACACACTTACACTCTAATTGTTACCAAGAGCTTACGATATACATCGTACGCACGCTAAGTTAAGTTGAGTTGTAGTTAGGCAGTCAAAGCGATCAGTTGTGCAAATCATAATCAATAAATACATTAAACGCTGTAATAAATCACTGAAGTCTTTTAAATCGATCACTTTATCATGAATTATCGCCCTAACTCGCTCCATTCCACCTGAAACCACTACAAATGGGACTTTTTTAATGAAAGTGGAAATTTGCTATTTACAAAACTTGTGGAATGTGGATGCAAATGTTTTGCCCGAAAAATTACAATTTCCCAATCATAGGACCTTAAAATAGACATATTTCTGGCAAAAGTGTATTTTTTCCGAGAATAATTGCCTTACAAAATTAGTGATATCAGATGAAAAACCTCTTGGCGAGGTTAAAATGGAGTGACGCTCCTGTGTGTGGATTTACCACTCAAAATGACTGATATCATTTTGAGTGACGCTTTGACGCTGCATTATCTCTGGGTACGAAGTTTAAAAGTGTTTTTCGCATTCACTATTGTGAAAATTTATTTACAATAAGGAAAAATATCGCGTCACGACTTTTGGACGGCAAAACGCTTTAAAGCTTGACTTGAAGACTAAATTCAAAAGTCGTGACACAAGATATTTTTCCTTATTGTAAACTAAACTTTAGCGCACACATCGAATACATAACAGCTAAAGCTTAATCTCGATGCTATGTTTTCTACATAAGCCCAATGTAAAATAAAGATCTCAGCGACAACTGGTGTTAGCAAGGGACAACTCGCTCATATTTCGTATGCATGTTAATATATACGTATACGTATACATGGACATGGAGTGTTGTTTACATGCGAACATACTTGCTAAGACCAGTGGGCGCTGGCAGTTTCCGCTTTCGAGATCACACGGCGTCGCTTAATCTCGACTTGCGTGGATCAAGCGTTTTGGAAGAGAGTTTAATGACCCATGGACCATA
>NW_022599095.1:0-3048 GCF_009176505.1 Sitodiplosis mosellana | reverse complement strand
TGTTTTGACGTTTCCTATCTATTTATACAGATGCCCATAGAGTCTGATTTGAATACCAAAATGAAATTACATTTCAATCAAAATATTGTCCATCGGAAGCGATGACCTTCTGCCACAATGTGGGCAATTGACGGATGCCTGCCTTAAAAAATTCCTCATCTTTTGAGGCTATAAATGCATCGAGCCAATTTTGGATTTCTTCAACTGAAGAGAACCGCTCTCCGTCCATATGGTTTTGCATCGATCGAAACAAATGGTAGTCGGAAGGAGCCAGGTCTGGGCTATACGGGGCGTGAGCCAAAACTTCCCATCCGCTATTTTCCAAGTAGTTTTTGACCGATTTCTCAATGTGTGGCCGAGCATTGTCATGTAGGAAAATCAATGTCTCTTTTCTGGTCTCCCATTTCGTGCGTTTTTCTTTGATTGCTTGTTTCAAACGTATCAATTGTTGTCGGTAGAAAGGCCCATCGATGGTTTGACCACTTCTCAGCAGCTCATAATACACCACTCCCTCCTCATCCCACCAAATAGACAGCATTACCTTGTCGCCGTGAATTTCTTGTTTTGGCTGTGATGTTGCTGGTTGGCCGGGCTTAACATACGATGCTTTGCGCTTGGGGTTATCGTAATGAATCCATTTTTCGTCACCAGTGACAATTCGATACAGAAAACCTCTTTTTTTGTGCCTTGCGAGCAGCATTTCGCAAGTCACCAAACGTCTTTCAACTTGCGCCAACGTCAATTCATGTGGTACCCAATTTGACAACTTGCGAATGAAACCAAAGGCCCTTAAACGATATCCAACAGTGCTTCGGTCAACATTCAATGCTCTGGCAAGCTCATCTTGAGTTTGTTTCGAATCTTCATCGAGCAATGCCTCCAATTCCGCATCTTCAAACTTTTTTGGCTGGCCGGGACGTTCCTTGTCTTCCGTGCTAAAATCACCACTTTTGAACCGTGAAAACCACCGTTCACATGTACGTTCCGATGGAGCATGCTCACCATAGGCTTCCACCAACATTCGATGCGCTTCAGCCGTAGTTTTCTTCAAATGAAAGCAAAAAATTAATGCTTGCGGGAAATGTTGCTTTTTCGGTACAAAATTTGACATATTTAAGGCGCAAAAAAAATGTTTATCCAAACTTCGATGAAATGATAGATGATGATTTCTGTAGTTTGACACTAGACCACTCATGTGAAAAAGAAAAAAGTATTGCCCGATACAACCATGCAAAGTTACGCCATCTTTTGAAAAATCGACACGATTAATTCCCAGACCCAATATAACTAATTTTCCGACGAAGAATTCAAAAATGAAATTATTTTGGGGATGCGAAGTGGGGTTTACCCACTTTGGGGTAGTTTTTGTACTTTTTTCACTTTTTGAACCCTGCCCTTCGAACTGGGGCAACATGGGGGGCTAACACTATGTGCCAATGAAATCTATGGGACCAGGCGCAAATTTCGTGGGATATAACCTATTTGCCCATTTGAGTTTTAAGGGGTGAAAAATGCGTCGAAAGTGTTGGGGTGAGATTTTTAACTTTCAAAGGCGAATTCAGGGCAGAAGGGAGTGTTTTTCGGGAAAAAAGTGTTCATAGCCTAGGGCTAATTTTTTACGAGAAACCCAAAAATGCAATTATTTTGGGGGTAAAAGGGGGGTTTGTACCCTATTTTGGGGATATGTTGGTCATTTTTCGCTATTTTTGCACGTTTTGACCCTACCCCGCGTCACAGGGATAGAGGGCAGGTCTACCCAAAGTGTCATTTGATTCTCTAAAGTATAATGAACATTTCATATCAACAAACTACTGTTCCCAAACCATTTCTAGTATGAAAAAAGTGCATTGACATGTAAAAACCACGGTTTTCAGCCCCAAAATAAACATACCCCCATAACTACCCCAAATATGAATATGGGATTGTAATATTTTGTTTTTGGGGGTTTTGAGGGATGCCCTTTCGAACGCGAATGGGCATTCAAAAATCGGCGTGTAACAGTATGGGATGTTTACTGGTAAGACTAAAGTTTCATTTATTAAACAGTATGCAATTGCCTTACAATCGAATCTTTCAATCACGGTGGTAGAAGACGGATCTTCGGGACCCAATTCTTTGGTCGAAGAAGAAAAACGCGACACATCCGAATCAAACTTGTCAATTTTATCTCCTAACAACTACCAAATCCGGCTCAAACCATGGCTATATAGCCATAGTTATACATGATATGTTGGGTTCCATTTTTTGCGAGGAATCTAAAGAAGATGGAAAACATTATTACAATGTTAACGCTTTTACAGGCCTATCATTTTGCACGTTTAGGTTAGGCTTTTTTGAACTGTTTAGAATTCAATTCACAACACAAAATATGCCAAATGCCTGCTCCTCTTCTAGGAGTGAACTGTAAACATACGAATGTATTGACATTTGTCTCTTAGAGGTAAGTGATTTGTCTCTTAGAGGATAAAATATGCCAAATGCCTGCTCCTCTTCTTAGAGTGAACTGTAAACATATGAATGTATTGACATTTGTCTCTTAGAGGTAAGTGATCGCTACATATTAAATTCCCCATGCTTTATTTCAGTCGAGGCTATTTTGAGCGGCATTACTGAATTTTCAAATCAGAGCCAAGCACAGGTAACTCAATTCATTGCCAATGCAGACATGATGATCGCCTTGGCACCCGATCAAAATGCAACTGTTCTAACCGTCATAAGAACGCGCTTGGCAACTGCCTCTTCTCTCGGCGATATTTCTGATAAAACGTAGCCTGAAATAAAAGCATCAATTCGTAGCCTGAAATAAAAGCATCAATTCGTAGCCTGAAATAAAAGCATCAATTCGTGAGCGCTACATACGCGCTGACATACCGTTTGAAACTGCGCAGGAGAAATTGCTCGCAATCAAACAGGGCGCGAAGGAAGATATTGAATCATTTGCAAATCGCACCAAAAAACTGCTTGAAATTCTTAATTCATCAACAATAAATACAAACATGGTGATTCAGGCGGCTCAACGAGCAATGAACGAATCGCTCGCTGTTCGTA
>NW_022599094.1:0-3757 GCF_009176505.1 Sitodiplosis mosellana | reverse complement strand
TTTGAGCATGCCGAGAAGATGTGAACATTTTCATATTCAAATAGCTATAAATAGTCTTACCTCCGTAAGACGAACTTTTCCGCACCGTTTTCATAGCGTTCAGCTTTTATTCAGATTTTGCCTAGGAAATTCATAAGAATTTCCCCATACGAATTTCGAACTGGCGAAGCTGTCAATGGAATGTGTGACTGTGTGCGCTTTTTATAAGGTTGACATCACATCGCATCGCACATCTACTAATGTTCAATTCAAAGAACATTTTATTTTTTTCTTTAATTGAACATGTGCTGTGTAATTTTTCGTTTCATAAATTGTTTTTGTGTGAAGATTTTGAGCAGTTTTTCAGAAACTAAACCAAAATTCGTTCTAAATTTGATTCAAATGTTTTATTGAATGAAAATGCAAAAAAATATTGATTTGGAATTGAAAAATTGGAACAAAATGTGACGAGTTGAAAAAAATACCATTTAAAATAACCACATTTTTCTTGACCAAAATCGTAACGCGTCTTTTTTTACATTTTATTTATATGGCAGCCCTTCGAATCCATAGAACAACATGAATGAGCAAACAGCGAAGGAGTGATTTGAAACTCTCATACGAAAGCGCGATTTTTAACAAAATTAAGAACAAAAAAATGCAAGAAATTTTGAATTATTATACCGGTTTGATACGAAAAAAGTGGGTTAGAGGGTGCTAGGTTGTTCCTGGGCCCCTATTATTTTGATGAAATAAATCGGGTGGGAGTGATAAAATCAACCGGAGAGCCTATTTTGGGTACCTCCCGAACAAAAGTTCGATTTTTTGAAGGTTTTTCATAGGCTAGGTATCCTAGGGTACATCTGGGGTGGCTGAAAATTTAATGGTTTCCAAGTCTAACGAAGCACAAACGTTTGGTACTTGCAGAATTTCATTTCCCATTCTGGTATTTGAGCAATCGCGCTAACAAATTTTTGCGTACAGTGTACAGCGTACAGGGTACGACACACCCACATTAACATAGCAAAATAACCACTTTAAGGTGCTTTTTGGTGTCGAAAATGGATAGAAAAATGGTTTTCTGGGGTACCTAGGTTTTGGAGTGATTACAATACTTTTACTCACGACATGGGCGTGCGGAAAAGTAACATCGAATAAACACCACTCAACATTTCAAGAGTGAAAATTATTTGCTTAAATTTGCAATTCGTTGCGAACGAATTACGTTGTTTTTCAAACCATAGTGAAGATGATGAAGGAATGAACGTAAACAACGTATTTTCGATGCGATCCATTTGATAAGGAACGCAAAATTCTGCACACGTGCACAGGTGGAATTGTAATTCCACCAATTGTTTGACAATGTTTTCTTGAAAAATGTCTGCGATAATGTTTTGTGAGCTCTAATTAGAATTGTCTTCGTATGTGGATTGAATTATATAACTAATGTATTGCTGATGTGACCATACTTGAAAAGTATATAAGCAGATGCGCTCGATTCGTTTGTCAATCAAACAGTTCGTCAATTTCTTCAACTGACACGTTTACAGTACACTTTTGATAGTTCGAAGCTGGAAAAATGCTGAATCAAAGATCTTTCACACTGCTGCTCGTTGGCTTGGTGGTATCGGAGGTGAGACGACAATTTTTAGTGTGAAATTTGTAATTTTAATGTTGTTCGGAATTTGTTCACTTGTAAATTTTGGCTCGAATCCTTTACATTTGAATCTTTTTGTGGACAATTTGTGATATATTTTTTTCGAAACTCATTTCATTAATGAGAAAATGTCCATTTTAAAGTTTTTCAATTGAAAAAAATCTTCCACTACAAAAATAATGTCCATCGAAAACATTAACTCGAATGAAAAACAGCTGAAAACCATTACAATCTCATCCATTGTTCCATTCCAATTTAATCACTTTGCTTCATTTCCACAGTTCCTGATCGTGGATGTGAGTGGAGCACCATCTGGGAGAAACGGTAAGAGTTGGAGCTCCATTTCTTTATCAAGTTTCACACACAGCAACATTTTCTTTCGATTCACTTCACTGATCTACAATTTTTCCACCTTTTAGTAAACGAAAAAGACATAAATGGAGAAGCAGCTCTGCATAGTGCTGCTCAGACTGGTAATTTCGAGTATTTATGTTTTAAAAAAATGTTTTGTTCAATCTACTTCATTGGTCTGCATTATTTCTCAGGTAATGTGACGGAAGCTCAAAAACTTATCGACAACGGAGCCGAAGTTAATATTGAAAATAATTTGAAGGATACACCTCTTCATTTAGCTGCTTCCCATGGTAATATTGAATATTAATTTTCATTGAATAAGCGATTGATTTTTTCATCGTAAAGTCCAAAACAAATTTTAGACTGATCCTTCTTAGACTACTTTTTGACGAAGAATTCGAAAATGCAATCGTTTTTGGTCAAAAAGTAGGTGCACTGCCTTGATTTGGGCAGTTGTGATGTGGTTGTGCGATTATGTTGTAATCATGTCAAAATGGATAAAATGCATTACAAACACATAAGCTCACTTCTTTGAATTGAATGAGACTTTGATGTGAAATAAAAAATGTTGTGTACAATGTTTGGAGCAGATTTCTTGTGTTTGAATTATCCTTGTACGAATTTATCAGTAAATAAAAAATTTGCCTTAAAGCTTGAGCGAAAAGTGAAGTGATTTTTTTTCTTGTTATTGGCGAGCAGATATTGTGATGTGTATCAAATAAAGATAAAACAAATTGATATTTTGAATATTGGCCTTAATGTGCACCTACAATTCCATTATCTGACATGAAAATTGTATAGTAAGTACTTTGTTCAACAGCTCTTGGTCTATGAGCAAAATCGGAGAGGTCAAATCCATTTTTTGTTACACTTGGTGTGGAATCGTCGATTACACGATTGCTATACTCCGGAATGGTGTCCATATACGTTTCCACACCTTAAAAATGCTGTCTACGAGATTTTATGAGTTGTTTTCACTAAAGAAAAGATTGATTTGATCTTATTTATCGATCAAAATTATTTTTCAGGTCATAAGAATGTCACTGAACTTCTACTCAGTAAAGGAGCTAATTATGAATTGAAAAATCATTGGAATAATACAGCCCTTCATTTAGCTGCTATGAATGGTGATGTTTATTATTTGTTCTCACCAAATAGGAAAACAGTTTTATTTTTTTTTCATCCATCTAAATTATTTTTCAGGTCACCCATATGTTGCTGAACTTCTCATCCCTAAAGGAGCCAATGTTAATAGTGAAAATGGTGTGAAAAACACACCTCTTCATTTAGCTGCTCAGAATGGTAATAATTGGATACTTGTCTTTACCAAATAGCAGATTGATTTGATCTTTTTCATCCATCTAAATTATTTTTCAGGTCATAGGAATGTCACTGAACTTCTACTCAGTAATGGAGCTAATTATGAAATGGAAAATTATTTTACTAATACTCCCCTCCATTTAGCTGCTCAGAATGGTAATGTTGATTATTTGTTCTCACTGAATAGGAACACAGTTTTATTTTTTTTCATCGATCTGTGTTATTTTTCAGGTTACAAGGATGTTGCTGAACTTCTCATCCGTAAAGGAGCCAATGTTAATAGTGAAAATATTGAGAAATACACACCTCTTCATTTAGCTGCTCAGAATGGTAATAATTGGATACTTGTCTTTACCAAATAGCAGATTGATTTGATCTTTTTCATCCATCTAAATTATTTTTTAGGTCGTAGTAGTGTCGCTGAACTTCTACTCAGTAAAGGAGCTA
>NW_022599093.1:0-5822 GCF_009176505.1 Sitodiplosis mosellana | reverse complement strand
ATTGACAGCTAAATATCAAACCTGGTCAAAAAACTGTTTCACTAGTTAACACTTTCAATGGCCTTAATTATAACCAAATGAAATTGATGGTTCAGACAGTGAAAATACGGTATTTTTCGTTTCAATTCGTCTTGAATCAATCTTTGCACACCACCATTTTCCTCGTTCATCACAGCTGCACCGACATAGCATTGACTGAAAACATACACGAAGAGATTAAATACATTAACACATACACGCACAAATAATTTAATTAATAACAAGGAAGTACTTACCACAACATTCGTTCATTACGTATTCCATTATCTTCAAGTATTTTCAATGTCTGTTTAGTGAAATCCTTTGTCCCATCCTCTAGCAATGTGAAATATGGTACGTCTGATTCCATCACGTCTTTAGCCACTGCCTCACGTACCATCAAAGCCAAAAGCGCAATTATCTCATTTTGAATATCCGGTGATCGATATGTGTAATGACATGGCATATGCGATTCCCATTTGCGAAGATTTTCGTTGTTGGCTTTTGTGTGTGAGAATAATTTTCCGAACAAACCTTCATCCATATGTTTGTCGATATTATACGAGCCACGAAAAGCCATCTCGCCTTTAATCGTTTGATAAACAACATGCACTGTCACTGTCAGAACTACTACTTCATTTTTATATGTAGATGCTAATGTATTCCATGTTAATTACACTCAAACCATTCTCCGTACAAATTTTGAGTTTTTCACTCCAAATAGGAGTAATACACAATACACAGTAAAAAATAAAAGTCCACACTTAGGCGGATTTTCGACTGGTAGAGGCGTCCAGTCTTATATTTTGCCTAGTAAATTGAGTTTCAGACGAAAAACCGACTAGATTATAAGCGGAATTTCGCCTGCAGCTTAAATTACTAGCAACAATATCGGCTGAATGCGTTTTCAGCTGAAAAAACGGCTAGATGTGGACTTTTATTTTTTACTGTGTACACTCCATATCGGAGTGAATGTTTGTATGAGTGTATTCCATTGTGGTGTATATTCTATACCATAATGGAATACACTCATACAAATACTTACTCCGTTATGGAGTGAATTGTGTATTACTCCTATTTGGAGTGAAAAACTCAAAATTTGTACGGAGAATGGTTTGAGTGTAACATCGGGCAATAAATCACCAAAACTTGCATATGAAACAAATGTAATCAATGTAGTTGTGTCGAGTTTTGAACTAGAATAACACTTATTTTATACGCATGTAATGTTGGCTTTGAATTTTTTAAAATAGACGTTAAATTTGTTTAAATATCTTTGCCCCCCCCACGCAAAACAGTGTTGCTACGGCTCTGGACAGAAAGGTTTTACTTCTGCAATGACTACAGCGAAGCAAACGTGCCGCAGATAACGAAGATGCCTAGGACACAACGTTAAATAATAATTTATGATGAATACTGTTTATTTATAAATTATCTTACAGTTTATTATCAACAAAATCACTACAAAGCTATATATTTGTCAATAAACGACACCACTTGACGCTAATCACCGACACAATTGACTCGCCGCAAATCGAAGGAGTGAATTTATAAACTGGCTATTCAGTTCGTTTTCCTTTTCAATTAATTCACCTGACACTTCATATGTAATGCGTTTTGTGAAGGATCATTCAACGATGCAATCTACGGACGGTTTATTACAAGCACTGGTTCGGACATAGAAATATGTTTACTTAGATGTTTTTTACTGTATAAATATGCAAAGCATAGACGCGTACGGACGACCATGCGACGAACGTACACGGGCGATCGTACATTGCGAGACGAAGATGGTTCTGTTGATACGTTCGTCGCACAATCGTCCGTACGCGTCTATACTTTGCATATTTATACAGTATAAGACATTTAAGTAAACATATTTTCATGTCCGAACCAGTGCTTGGTTTATTTTTATAGCATTTGTATTTGTATGGCGAACCCGTCACACCAAACCGAATATTGGTTCAATTCACAAGCTACGAAAAAGTAACAGGATTTTATTTTTCTTCATATAAAATTGAATCCACAGAGAGAAATCAAGAAGAATATATTTCAGCCATCTGTTGTAAATGTTGTTATTGATCCGTTGTAAATGTTGTCCAACCTTAGATGGAATTTGACAAGTGACAGGAATGCTATCAATATTCCAACCATGGTGGACAGTTTACAAAAACGTCTGCCATGATAAAATTTCCAACGAATCTCAAGTCAACGAAGCCGTTTGCCCAGTGACTCATATCGTGCGACATTTCTGCTATGACTGAGCAGCTTTTTTTCTTTTTTATATAGAGGTAGTTTTTTTGTTCTTTTTGTGTCTTTGTAATTTGCACACGCAACGCACATGTAAAAATGTTAAATATGTTTGGGTTTCCTTTGAATAAATAATTAATAATTACAATTGCAGCAATTAAACAATTGCTGCATTCTGTGCGGCGAATTACCCCGTTCTGTTTTCGCCATTTCATGAGAAATAAATAAATTCCGTCTTATTTCGTTTACTTTCTGCCACGGCATTTTTCTTTTTTCGTTCTGGTTATTCTTCTACTTTCACTTACTCGTTTCCTTTTTTTATTTCTTTCTTCATTCATTTCAAAATTCAGCTAAACCCCAAAAGTAAATTTCATACATTTTTCTCATTTTCATTCACACGTTTCATTCAGTCAAATTTCATACAGTAAAACCTCTCTATAACGGAATCGCATGGTGCGAGAAAATTTTCCGTTATCTGGAGGTTTCCGTTAAACAGAGTTTTCGCTAAAAAGAGGTTTTAAAATCTTTATGGTCCAAAGTTTCCGCTATTTAGGGGTTCAAATTACCAAAAAGCAAATTATCTTTCTTATCTTATGACTAATCGACTAAAAAACCGGAGTTTATTCACCTCCAAAAAGTAAGCCATGAAAATATTTATCATAAAACTCTGAAAGTGAAAAGTAAGAAATAAAATGCAAACATCCAGTGAAACTATAAACAAAAAAAAGAATCGAAAACAAAGAGCTCACAAAAGTAAATTTATGTCCCGACCAGTGCCGTCTTAGCCTGGAAGCGAATGAAGCAGCCGCTTCAGGGCCCCGCGATTTCAGGGGCCCGAGCTGCTGAAAAGCCCCTTGAAATATTAAGAGAAAATCTTATTAAAGAAAATTGAAAAAAAAACACACACAAAAAATTCAAAAATTCTCAAATTTATTTCAATCTTCGTGGTTTGTTTGCTGTCTACAAAACAGATGATACGCGTGACGATGACGCCGTGGAAATGGTTTTGGCCCTATTTTTAGCGTAAATAAAATCATCAATTATTTCATCGAAGTCGAAATTATTCAAAATTTCACATTCAACCACTGAGCAGAAACGATTGAATGTTAAATAAGAATGAGTAATCAAAGAATTTCAGCTGCAAGACGAAAAAAGTCATATACATACATATATTTCGCCTTATTTGTTGTTTCTGTCTTACTTTTTGAATGTAAGTAGTGTGGCTCACTTTTTAATAGAATGGTCAGTGGTATAATTGTTTACATATCAAAATATAAACAGTTTATCGATCAACCGTTTGAGGGAAATTCTTTTTTTGCTAAGTATGGTTGACTCTTCCAGACGAATGTAATTAAACATAGAGGGAGAATAGAGATAACGATAGGTTTCGTTTGTCAATTCGAATTGGATGTTGAGTCACATATACATTCGTATGAATAAGAGCGTTCATGTCCAGCAGTATTGAGCAGTAATCAAAACATAAATCTATTAGTGAGACGTAAAAGAACGCAAGTTGGTCCAACTTCGTAGCAATAAAGAGGTGTATGTTTCATTGCAACTAATAATGGTTAAAAGAATGTATGTTCGTTTTTAGCGGGTCCTCGCGGTTTTTCACGGTTTCCGCGGAACTGATAAGAGATAACAACTTGGTGTCTTCGGCAAAGTTGTAGCACTCGAGGTCTCCTATAACATTGCTGAAGTCAGTTATCTCTTATCTCTTATCAGTTCCACGAAAAGCGCGAAAAATGATAAGAAAAAAAAAATTCTGTATAAAATTTGCTTTTTTATGTGCGCGATTTGCGCGCAACTGATAAGAGATAAGAGATAGTACCTCGAGTACTACAACTTTGCCGAAGACACCAAGTTGTTATCTCTTATCAGTTCCGCGGAAACCGTGAAAAACCGCGGAGGCTAGACGGGATGCCAACATACTTCCTTTTAACGCAGATAGAATCAACAGAAAACATACTTTCCTTTTCAAAAATATAAATCGACAAAAAACATACATTCTTTTACGTCTCACGAATAGAAATGAAAAACGGTATAGTTTAGTAACTCTGAATTCATCTTTTTGAATTCAATCGAAATTGGCGCAACATTCGAAATATTGAATTTTGTGCTATTGAGAAAAAAATTTAGGGCCCCGGAAAATTTTTGCTTCAGGGCCCCCGAAAGTGCTAAGACGGCACTGGTCCCGACGACATCGTACAACGATAATTTATGCACGTAATAAATAGTCTTACCATTCATTTGTTTCGTATATTCTTTTGATGTGGTTTCGTAGTTCGCTGGTATTTTTTAAATTATCTGTTTCGTGCTGATTGATTTTTAGATGGTATGTTGCGGGGTTGTGTCCCGAAATGATGGTTGTGGCGTATGCAATCGAGAAAATGCCACAGGAACATCCATCTGGTTGCAACGTTGCCGGTTCGATGAATTGATACTGTGCTCCGGGGCACAGGCGAGTGAGGATGTTTCGTTGATATACGTCCAATCTTTTGCCATGATTGCCCTCCCCGTGTAGACTGTATAGTGAACTGTGGTGTAATGGCCAAGAAAGCTGGCCTGGCCGCTGATATGTTATTTGCAGATCGTCTCGTTCGGCTAGAAGTCGTTTGTATCGCTCTTGTTTTTGTCCATAGCAGACTGGATGCATATTGAATGGTATGGTTCTGTTTGCGTTCACCAAATTTATAATGAACATATCGGTTGACAAATCATTCAAGAATTCTGTTCCAACAATTTGATTTGTGATTGATTCTAGATCTGTATTCTTTGTAGTTTCACACAAGTCTCCGATTTCGTAGTAAAATCCATCCTCTTCCAACTCGAAAAAATCCACATTGTTGAGCATAAATGAGACTTCAGAGGCGCTATCACATTCGCTATCAGAATCACTATTCAATACCGATTGGATGCGAAAAAAAGGTGGGTTGGCGGGTGCTAGGTTGTTCCTGGGCCCATATTATTTTGATGAAATAAATCGGGTGGGAGTGATAAAATCCACTTGGGAGCCTATTTTGGGTACCTCCCGAACAAAAGTTCGATTTTTCAAGAAATTTTAAACTAACATACCGATTTAATACCAAAAAGGTGGGTTAGCGGTCACTAGGTTGTTCCTGGCCCCTATTATTTTGATGAAATAAATCGGGTGGACATGATAAAACCCACCTGGGTAACCTATTTTGGGTACCTCCCGAACAAAAGTTCGATTTTTTGAAGGTTTTTCATAGGCTAGGTATCCTAGGGTACATCTGGGGTGGCTGGAAATTTAATGGTTTCCAAGTCTAACAAAGTACAAACGTTTGGTACTTGCAGAATTTCGTTTCCTACTCTGGTATTTGAGCAATCGTGCTAACAAATTTTTGCGTACAGCGTACAGCGCACAGCGTACAGGGTACGACACACCCACATTAACATAGCAAAATAACCACTGTATCGTGCTTTTTGGTGTCGAAAATGGATAGAAAAATGGTTTTTCGGGGTACCTAGGTTTTGGAGTGATTACATTACTTTTTCGCACGCCCATGTCGTGAGTAAAAGTATTGTAATCA
>NW_022599092.1:0-3414 GCF_009176505.1 Sitodiplosis mosellana | reverse complement strand
AGTCTGCTTTAGAATCAATTTCATTTTTGTGTGTGTGAATTTTTGTCCGAAAAATTCAAATATTCTATCAATTTTGCTAGGGGATGACCATGACCACGCTTCAGAAAATTGAAAATAATACTAGATTTTATAAAAAAATTCAAACCATATATTATTTACAACTGTGAAATGTTTCGAACTTTCTCCAGAAATGATTCACTGTAAATGATAACTTTCAATTGTGCGTTGTTTTTAAAACGAATATGCATTTCTGTCGGTTTACTGTCAGAAAATTCATCACATTTTTGACCAACACCAAAGTATCGTTCATAGTGGATTATAGATTTAGTCAAATATTTGAGTTAACATACAGATGGTATTAAAACTGAATGATAGAAACGAATTTTGTAGATGAAAAATTCGCGGTTTCCCCCTAGCTATTTTGTGTGTGTGTTCATTTTTTCTTTAAATATTATTGCTTGTACTGAGAATGAAACGATTTTATTACAAAATATTTCCATGAATACAAAGACCATCCAAATGATCCCAATAGCAAAATGATGAGTAAGTGTACTGCATTTATTCTGTCGAAAACGGAAATTATCACGAATGCCCATTGTGTGTATGACGCCCCATATGTTTATGTGGTAGCTGGTACGAAAGTTGTATCAGGTGCAAACCAGAAAATTAAAATCAAAGTCGAAAAAGAGAACATTGCATATCACCCTTATTATTGTCATTCAATTTTTGGTGCATTTGATATTGCCAAAATTACACTGAAAACGCCGTTAGAATTCAGCGATACCGTTGGTAGTATTAAACTCGTGGATAAGGATTACAAATTGAATGACCCATCAGAAGTGGTCACTGCCTATGGATATGGCGGACCATTGATATTGAGGCGTTGCGATGCAAACTATATATCTAATGTCGAACGAGCCAACAAATTTAAGCAAAGTCAGACTTTGTGCTTTACCACTGGTGAAGCTACAAATGATGGCGAAATTATTACACACGGCGATTCGGGTGGACCAGTCGTTTCGAAAACAAATGGCAAAATAGTGGGCATAACTACGGGTATAAATGGAACAGCAGATGGTCGCGGAGCATTCCTTCCAATTACTCTATTTCTTGATTTTATTCATGACCCAAAGGTATCTAATCACAATGCCCCAATGTCAAAGGGATGGACACCATTAGAAAACTAGTGAAATATTAGTAAAATTAGCGAAAAAATATGAAATATTAGAGGAAATACAGCTGCCCATTAGAAATATATTGGTTCAATGCATTTCAAATGGAGATTTTTACCTCCATAAGGAATGTATTGAAACAATGCAAATCAAACGGCAATTTTATTTTTGCTGATTTTTGAATATTTGTAAACAAATTCTACATCTAAAATACTGCTCCTATGTAATTCTTATGCGAGAGCGTTTTCCATAAGGAATACACAGCACCGTACACTTCTTATGCACACAGTACCGTTAATCTACAGCGGCGCTCTTCCATAAGTAATGTACAGTGCTGTGTATTCCTTATGGGCAACGCTCTCGCATAAGAATTATATAGGAACAATGTATTTCAGATGTAGAATTTGTTTACAAACACTCAAAAATCACCAAAAATAAAATTGCCATTTGATTTACATTGTTTCAATACATTTCTTATGGAGGTACAAATCTCTATTTAAAATGCATTAGACAGTGTGTTTCTTATGGAAAATAATAAACTAGAAAAAATTAGCGAAATTTGCACGAAAATAGAATATTAGCATTGGTGTCCATCCCTTTGCCCAATGTTCATTCTCAACAACGCAAACAAAATCATTTTTTGCATAAATTTCAGAGCGTGAAACCAATTCCACCTCCACTTACACCTAACGAAGCTAAATTTATAGCCGATACAGAGGCACCGGGAAGTAAGTGTGCATTCGAAATTCGAACTAAATCAAACGTCTTTAACGTCACTTTTTTAAATTTTAAATAGAGGAGAGGCAAAAGTGGAGATTTTTCATGATTCATAAACATAAATATTCATTCTGAGATGTTTTTCTATTACAGAATTTCTTACTGCTTACAAAAAAGATTTTGCCGATGCTGACGAAGATGCTCAAATGATATTCAATGCAATCATTTTGTCGGAAACGGAGATTTTGACCTGTGCGCATAATGTGCTCGGCGCCCCATATGTCTACGTAACCGTTAATAAACTATCAAGAAATGCGACAAAACTTAAAGTCACTGAAGACCAGATAGAAATTCATGAGGAATACGCATTGTCGGGATTGACATTTGACATTGCCAAGATTACACTTAAAGAACCGTTGGAGTTCAACGATAACGTCGGCAGCATCGATTTGGTGGACAAAGATTACAAAATGAATGACCCGTCCGAAGTGGTCACTGTCTACGGTGATGTGATGAATGGAACAGTGAGAACGAGGCGTTATGATACAAAGTATTTAGATGGCGCCAAATGCAAACCGAAAGTGCACCCCGTATTTGATGCAAATCATTTGATGTGTTACACTTTAGATGAAAGCATGGGAACTCCCGTTACGTTTGGAGGTCCAATGGTTTCGAAAAATAATAACAAACTCGTAGGCATGACCATAATTCGTTTACGTGATCAGCCAGTTATTTTTCAACCGATTGCACCGTTGCTTGATTGGATCTGGAAGCCAAAGGTGAGACGTAATCAAAAAAGAAGAATATAGGCTTGAAAAAAGGGGTTTCAGGCGCCTGAAAAAGCTGAATACCGTATCTTTTTTTGCCCCTGTCATTTGATGTTCAACAAAAGAACCAAATAAATGTGATAATTTGAGAAAAATGCATTTTATTTTTCATTCGCCCATGCGCAGTTATATCATTTGAAGAGTGAATTGAATCGACTCCAAAAGCAAATTAACATCACAGTCAAATCGGAATGCAATAAATTTTGGGACAACAAATTGAAGAGTATCACCAAAGGCAGCAATAAGTTATGGAATTTGTCGAAACAGTACCACGGCAAATTCGATTCCACCATCAACAAAATCAAAGTGAATGGATCTCAGAAATTTGATGACACCGACAAAGCAAACTGCCTATCGAAAATTTTCGAAGAGTCACACAAAATCACAGCAGATTTCACCCATGAAAATGATACCGTTGTGACTAACACAGTGAGAACGTTCAATTGTTTCTCGTGGTTGCACTACCAATCACCTAATATCAATGTTGATGAAGTCACCAATCTCATCAAATCACTCAAACCGTTCAAATCAGCCGGCCCAGACACAATTTAGAATATTCTGCTGAAGAATCTACCGCAAACAGCTATTGTCTGGCTAACAAATGTACTGAATGATTGAAAAAGATCGAATTCCAAAGAATCTGAAACCTTTTCGTGCTTTTTGACAGATGTACTAAATTGAATGTTTTCAATGTCGCC
>NW_022599091.1:3864-4562 GCF_009176505.1 Sitodiplosis mosellana | reverse complement strand
GAATGCTCCTGAATTGCTTCGTTTTCATCTGAATTTCTTCTGAATCCGGCGAAGCACTTCTGAATGCTCCTGAATTGCTTCGTTTTCATCTGAATTTCTTCTGAAACCGGCGAAGCACTTCTGAATGCTTCGAATTGCTTCGTTTTCATCTGAATTCCTTCTGAATCCGGCGAAGCACTTCTGAATGCTCCTGAATTGCTTCGTTTTCATCTGAATTTCTTCTGAATCCAGCGAAGCACTTCTGAATGCTCCTGAATTGCTTCGAAATCTTCTGAATCTACTGAAAATGAGTGATGGTCCACGGTTAGTCGCGGTTTTCACGAAGCTGATAAGAGATAGTGGGTTGGTGTCTTCGGCAAAGTTGTAGTACTCGAGACCTTGTATCATTTTGCTGAAGACTGTTATCTGTTATCTCTTATCAGTTGGGCGCAAATCAAAAACACACGTGTATAGCAAGGTTTTTTTTCTTATCATTTTTCGCGTTTTCCGCGACACTGATAAGAGATAACTGATAACAGTCTTCAGCAAAATGATAGAAGGTCTAAAGTACTACAACTTTGCCAAAGACACCAAACCTCTATCTGTTATCAGCATCGCGGAAATCATCACCGACCGAAGACCTTACTCATTTTCAGTAGATTCAGAAGATTTCGAAGCAATTCAGGAGCATTCAGAAGTGCTTCGCCGGATTCAGAAGA
>NW_022599091.1:0-3854 GCF_009176505.1 Sitodiplosis mosellana | reverse complement strand
ATTCAGAAGAAATTCAGATGAAAACGAAGCAATTCAGGAGCATTCAGGAGTGCTGCAATATTTTGATGAAAATTCAGAAAAAAGAAGCAAAACTGTCCGATGATGAATTGCTTTTTAGAAGCAAAGGCATTTCCACTCGGGTATGTTTGTATATGTTGGTCGGAATGAATTTGTCGCCAGAAATGTGAAAGGCGTTATTAAACTTCAGCATCAGCTGTTCTATAATTTTCAAGTGTTCAGCATCGTTATGTTTTGCTCTGACTTGTTCCATAAGAATTTGAGTACGACGCTTATTTTTGTCACTGTTTATATTAATCATGTTGATATGAAACTGACAAAAAACACTTACGTCGCCAGTTTTTTCAATCTCTATTTTCTTTGCTGCACGAACGTGAAATTTGGGTTGTTCAAAATGACTAATCGGTAAAGAGTCATAATTTTTTTTATTGCTTTCTATTTGTGCCTCCTCGATTTTGCTTTCGAATTCCGAAACACGATCGTGGTATTCTCTCTCTTCTTCTTCCATCGATTTGTTAATTCTAAAAACGCTTTTGAAAGATTGTTTAGATGTGTCCGAAACATTTGTTGTATGAATTTGATTGTTTTCATTTAGATTAAGCTGAAACTCAATTGAATTGGTTAGCAAATCGATTTTGCTGTGGAATTTGGTTAAAAAATCCATTCCCAAAATTCCATCTGTGCTAAGACGAAAACCGCTGTTGAGAATATGAATTTTATGAGCCAAGTTGAAACCATTTAATATCAAATTTGCGTTAATAGTGCCCAATGTAACCAGTGTTGGGTAAAGTTAACAATTTCTGTATCTAGATAAGATGAGATTCTTTTTTATTCTGAAAAAAAATTATCTAGATAAGATGCCGTATCTTATCTTAAAAAGTGCGAAGATAAGATACTATCTTAAAAGTATCTAGATATTTTTAAAGATATTTTTTCATGACAAAAATTGTTTTCTACCGAACATTTTATAATATAATATTTTTTCGTTTTCGGTTCAAGTGGAATTGTTCAATAAATAAAAACTTTATAATCATCTTAAAAAGTATCTAGATATTACTAAAAGATACCGTTGAAAAAATATGTATCTAGATAAGATGAGATATTTTATTGCAAGATTAAGATAAAATAGAAGATAAAATCTTATCTGTAATCTTATCTGTATCTTATCTAATATCTTCATCTTTACCCAACACTGAATGTAACTAACTATGATCCCTCTGTGACACCCGTAATTGAGATTTTTTCTTTGTTATTTACAACCTCATTCCTATAAAGCTGAGTCGGTTTAATGATAGAAATTTGAGCTTCGCTGTCGACGGTAAAAATAAGTTGTTTTGGAGAATTGGATATTCTAAATTGTATGGTCATTTCATTATTTATAATATTTAATTTTGACCCTAAAGAAATTGTAGCAAATTCTGGGCTTCGAATTTTACAGAGCAGAATGTTGCCAGATTGAAAACATTCTGCATTATCTAGTTTTTTGAATCTTGATTCGATTCCTTCTCATCCAAAATTTGCTGTAATGTCGTTGAGTCGTCTTCTTCGACTCCACGGACATTTTTAGAATGGCCAGCCCTTGGATTATAATCTTTGCTCTTTTGATTGCTGTTTTCACTTGACGAATTCTTGTTTTTAAATTGATTGTCATTACCAGAAGAAGAGGTCTGCTGGTTTTGATTTCGGTTAAACCCAGTATCAGTTGAAACGTTGTTTTTAGGAGCGAAAGAAAGAGAAGTGGGCCTTGTAGGTTTTGTTTTGTTTTGATCGCCGTTAGATTTCTTTCGTCTGCAATTTTCAACCGTATGATTGGACATACCACAAAACGTACACGACTTAATGTTTTTAGTTTTTTCCATCATTTCTTTTTGAAGCGCAATTTGAATTGCTTCGTCAAGCGATGTTTTAGCCGTAGCCGAGACTAAAACCCGAACAGTACTGTCTCTAATATTTTGTTGAAACTTTGAGATGGCAAGCTTCTCATTAGTTAACTGAAGAATTTTCTTTTCAGCTGGAGTAGTAGCCATTTGTCGTGAAGCTTCATTTAATTTATGTAACTTTGTTCGTACTCTTTTCGCATAATCGTCGATTGATTCATCATGTTTTTGAAAGACATTTGTTAGATCTTCCTGAGCGTATTCATAGGAAATCGGTTTTTTGGTTTTTTCTCTTAATATTTTCTTAAGAGCGCCCCAACTGGTATAATCATCAAGTAGACTAATTTTTGCGAGAGTTTCTCCCCTTATCTTTGCCTTGATAATTAATAGCAAACTGGGTTTATTATTTTCACCAATCAATTCGTTGTACAAATCAGGCAGCCACTATATACAGTGAGTTTTCCTGCATATAAAATGTCACACTATATACAGTGAACTTTGGCCACATTAACTGTATATAGTGGCTCATTTTATATGCAGTGAGAATTTGTTTAACCACATAGAAAGCGAAAGCGCGCGCGAGTGAAAGGAGAAAGATTTCTCGTGGTTTTACCAAGATGCGATCCTTGAATTAACAAAGATTGAAAACAACTTATGTTTGGTTTGTTGTTTATATTTATTGGTTCACAAATTGGGAGTTAAACTAAAACTGAAACTGCTTTTTGATTTACGCTTCTATTTATACTAAAATCTTGACAATAAATATTCCAAAGCAACTAGATTATTCTTTTTAGACTAATGGCAATTTTCTAACTATCTCAGTAGCCGCAATCCGATATTCCTTGCATATGTTTGAAATACATAGCGGTGCAAATGTTTGAAATACATAGCAGCCTTACTCGCGCGCCGAGCTTTCTATGTGGTTCGAAAGTTCACTGCATATAAAATGAGCTACTATATACAGTTAATGTGGCCAAAGTTCAGGATCTCACTGTATATAGTGGCTGCCTACAAATCCACGAATTAATGAAAGCATCGAAATCTTTAGTATCACCAGAAAATACTGGAATCGCAAGAATTGCGTCTTTTGGTTCCACGTTCATTTCGTCGTCAAGAGAAATACCGCCCGAATCAACAATTTTTTTATTCAAATCGGAAATGTTTTGTTTCAATGAAGATATGATTTGGTTCTGTTCCTGCCCTTGTCGCAAACTTGTAGGGTGGTTCTTGTATAGTATTTTCGTGTTTTACAAGTTCTTCTGTCTTGATATTTTAAATCTTTTCAACGTGAATCGCAAAATTAGATTCAAATTTTTTATATTCTTTAATTTGTTGAGATAATTCCAAATCGTCACTCAATTGAATTCCCGAATAAACTTCATTTAAAGTATCATCCAATTATGTTTTATGACTTATGAAAGATGAAGATAAAGAACTTTCTAATTGGGTGATTTTATCGTTTGATTCGTTGATCTTTTTTTCTAACTTTTGAATTGTATCCCTGTTCTCGTAATCGACGTCGTCACATTTTGATTGATAGTCAACAAAATTGGAATGATATTATGATTGCAAAGAGAAAGTAGAGAACGATGTGCAAAAAGAATGCAAAAATGTGTCTACTACAACACAGTCAGCGCAGCTTGTCACCAGGCTGGTCAATAGTAAATTGCTAGTTATGCCCAGGGTTATGCCTCGATTAAATGAAGCTTTCTAAGAAACTAAATACTCAAGTTGAAATTCAAATGATTTTTGTTTATTCATGTTTATTGGGAAATTCTTTTTCTGATTGAATGAATGATTCATTTTCCAAACAAAAAGTGAGCAAATAATTCCATCTTTCATTTTTTTGCAGTGTGTGTGGGTCACCAACGATAATTAGCAGGCTCTTCGCGCGAGTTAAAATTACGTTTATTCTCTGAAATAAGTAGGAAAAAATTAATTACATAGCATTCAGAAAAA
>NW_022599090.1:0-4072 GCF_009176505.1 Sitodiplosis mosellana | reverse complement strand
TGCTGAATAAAAAAGGACACGTATTTTTATTTATTTCTTCTGTGGCATATATATTTATTGAGAAAATGAATATTTTTGTAGGCAAAATAATGCGCAAAAATGATTATCTCTACCTCTCGCTCATACTCTTTCAACAAAAAAAAAATGCATAATTTTACTCATCGGAATCAATGAAGAATGATCTTCTCAATTTTTTGCATGGCGCAATATAATCGTCCTCACTACAATCACCATCAGAAGCGAGAATTGCCTCTGCAGCATCGAGATTGTCGCTGAAGACGCTCAGCTCGCTTTCTGGTCTATCGTCAATAAAATCGCTTAATTCACTCTCAATATCCGATGATTCGCTCTTGTCGTCAATAAACCCGTATTCATCATTTGATTCGTTCTCACCCCTCGATGAATCACTCCCGTCAGCGTCAAACCCGTCATCGCCACTTAATTCGCTATCATTATCACGCGAACAACGGTCGTCAATAAAGTTGATCAAATCGATGCTTTTACGTTCTGACATTTTGAAATGAGTGAATTAGCGGGATGATTCACCGATTGCTCACATACAATGACTCGATAGTGCTTTCGCTTTTGTACCTCTACTTATATCAAATAGCATGTTCGAGAAGTTTCCACCGAGAAATGGGTGGGGGTGGTCAAATGAATTGATGTGCGTCTATATAAAAAGTAGACAAGGTCTGATGAAAATCATCATTTATCGAGAGAGAGAGAGAGAGAGAGAGAGAGAGCGTCTGAAGGATTCGTGAGCGTGAAGATGCAGTTTGAGCGAGGAGAAGAACAAGGAGAATGCGAAGAAGTCAATTCGGCTGAAGCGCTTGGATGCAATATCATCGTCGATGTGAAGAAGACACGCATCAAAATATAGATGTTGATGAGATTGCTCCTGAAGAATAATAATTTTGGAGCTCGATCAGGATGTATGGTATACCTCGCGGACTTGTTTCCCAGTGAATCACAATTATTGTATAAACAGGTGGATAGAGGTATGAAATCTTTTTCTGATTGTCAACACAGATTTATATCGACGCGACCGATCAATATTTCATAGATGGTGAATTATGTCATTATACGTTAGATAATTCGATCATTTCATTTGAAGGGAGTATTTTTATTTCTACGTTCTGATGTATCTTTCAATGTTTGCGCCCACCTGGGTTGGCATATTTACGCAATTTTTAAGTCGCGCGTGTAATTTACGTAAAAAAACTGTAAATTACGTTTTTTTACGTGTAAAAAAACCTCTTGGATGTAAAAAACTGCTAAATCAACAAAACTAGGTATTTTTATATAACATATACATGTAACATGTGAATTCATACGGGAGAGAATTTATTTGAAGCGGTGGAAAAGTCGATCGCTATAGCCAAAGAACGGTATGATGCTAGGGGGATTTAACTACGTGAAAACTTGTAAAAAAATGATATAAACGCGCACGAAATTGTTACATTCAACAGAGAACTTGCATGATTCCACTCAGTTGACAAGTTCCGTATTAAAACAACATGCGCGAACGCGTGCGAGTTCGTGTGCAAACTTGTAGCTGGACTACGCGCACACATCAGTCGTTCCATTTATTATATCTGGATTAACTTTTTCTTCAACACTTTCTCCAGCTCTTTAAAAATATTTTCTTTGTCCATTTTATAATTATATAAATCTTTGAACTTTTAGAAAGGATGTGAAAAATCTTTATACACGTGAACAACCGATTTTTAGTTTGAAACGCGTTTTAGTTGTCAAATAACAACATGAAAAACGCGCAAAACCATAAACAAACTTGTGTAAACTTGTGACCGTGCGCGTCAGTACGTACAACGAACGCGTCGAACTTCCGCGAATCAAGCAAACTGGCAGAAAACATGCTGAGCTCGTAAGAGTTAAATTCCCCTAGGTATGATGCCACAATTACTTCGGTTTTGACGGATAATGCATACAGTATGCAAAAGATGGGAAAAGCTTCAGCACTTTTGTTCAATGCAAATTTTGTCCCAACCGTTAAAAATTGCTTGGATTGCTCGATCCGGTGGCTGAACTCACAAACTACTGTCAAATAAGCGATATCTCAGCTGCAGATGTCGTTGAAAAATGCTTAAATTTGATTGTTGATTGTCCAGATTTGTGTAGTTTTTTTGGACTATCGTACATGATGACATCAGATACAGGCTCTCGGTTGATACATCAAAGAAACCGGTCAACATTTATTTTACGCTGCGATCGAATGATGATTGATGAATTATATGAAGACGACGATATCGACGATTGGAATATTGTGAACGAGAAATGAAACCAAACCTGCGACATCGATACATACTACACAATTTTCATTCATTTTTGATTCATCAGTCTGAAATAAATTCTAACTTTTTTATATTATATCCAAAATCCAATTTGGTTGTTTACATTTTTTACACAGTTCACGTAGAGAATTCCGAAATTTTCATGAAATTTACATCATGTAATTTACGTAAACGAAATGTAAATTACATGCTTGAGTTTTTTACATGTCAACCCAGGCGCCCACTGATAACAAAAAACTAAGAGATTTTTGAAAAGAAGGGTGTTTTTTTTCTCTCTTTAAAGGGCGTGTTTTACTTATCAGCATTTTGCGATATTTGTTTACTTTTACACTCATTCGGACGTCTTACTTTTACTACCACTTCACATCTCTCCTGATCGTTCGATAGTTCGTTAACTTTTAGGCATACTCGCAATACTTTTTCGAGAAGAGTTGCTAACACTGTAGTCATTTTTACTCCGACTTGCATTATTTTTTATAACGAGGTGACAATTTGAGTGTTGATATAAATCATTAAGAAAGTTCTTGTACTCTATTCTGACGAAGCCATCATATCATCACTCGAGTTTTTATTCAGGCGAAGTTTTGTGGTGTTAATAAAATACCCTTATCTTGTGATCGAGATATAATAGCGAGCAAACCGAAATGAAAGTGGTCAAGTCGGCAACGGAGCTAATTGAGGTGATTGAGCCAATGGATACAATGGAGGGTGCTGAGTCGGTGGTGGTAATGGATACTGACGAATTAAAAATTACCAGTTTACCTGTCGAATGTTTGAGTGATATGTGCGAAAATTTGACATTGACTGACCTTTTCAACGCGGCCCTTTCTAATAAAAGTTTTGTTGGATCGGCCGCAACGGCATTAAAGAAAAAATGGAATCATAAAAAAATTTACATCGACCCCTATAAAGTGAGTGTGCGTGAAAACATCGACATTGCATCCGAAATTGACCATTTATATTTTATGAAATCTAATCAATTAACATTTCTGAGATTTTTTGGTGCTTCAATTCTAAACTTAAATATCACGATCAGCGAAATCCGCAATAAGATAATAATTGAACAATACGTGAATGATTATTGCACCAATGCCACGGTGAAAGTGAATTTGAACATTAATTTGTCATGGCACGCGAATACACGCTCAGTGAACGAATTGCCCATTACGTGCAACCGTTTAAGTGACGAGTTTTTAGTGAGATATATTCAATTGGGGGTCAAATATATAGCTTTTCGTAGTGCAAATGGTTATATCGACGACAACCCTACGCCATTCACCGCCCGCAACACCGAAAAGTTTAAAATAATAGCGGAAAACGGTGGAGTATTCGAGGAAAATCCACATTAATTTCACCCGGCTTGATGTTTTAGAACTCGTCGGCTTCGAACATTTGTCGCTAAGATGGTGGGGATTCATATTGAAAAACATGAGTTTAAAGAGGTTAACGCTGTGCCCATCTTCACAATTTAAAACAACGCCGATTCGGAAAAAAATCCTACGTAAACTTCTTTCATGCTCGGAAGTAATTGAGGTAAACATCCGCCTCATCAACATGGATTGCCTGCTGAACCTTCTACCCCATAGCGGAAATTTGATCGAGATTAAATTATATTGGGAATCGAGTCTCGATAGCGACTTTAGACCAAATTTGGAAAAATTTCCTGCGGGTTGGACATTCGTCACTGGACAATATTACGCAGCTTTTATCAACAATAGATTTATGTAGATATAAATAAAGAGAGAGAGAGAGAGAGAGAG